>NC_091478.1:85315767-85543267 GCF_036971445.1 Narcine bancroftii | reverse complement strand
TTTAATTGGATTTGGCTACTTAATTCATAGCTATTGAATTTGACCTGGAATTCGTAGGGTATCAAAATGCTTTGCCTTGTTAAAAATAAGCACTCCAACGACTTTCAAGTCTTTACAACATATTCTGTAAAGAAAGAATACAGTCCTGAGTAAAAACTCTGTCAATGTTACCCAACTACAATTCACAATTTAATGCACAACACAACCACTAAGATAATTCCACATGGAGCCATGCTTCTAATAAAGGTAATGACTACTCTCACCTGAGAAAAACAAAGTTTAACAGAAGTTTAAAGCATGAACCAGTAACAATTCAAGTAGCAAGTTGTGAGTAAAGTGTGTGAATACCTTTGGAAAATACTTCATTTCAATTTGTTAAAAATTGGAAAGTCAGATTTCTTAAAAAAAAATCAAAAAGGTGATGACCCACATCTCCATCAGTGAGTAATTTCCTTTCTTATCCAAGCATACAATTTGAGGTTTAGGAGTTTGATCTCACCACCAGCACAGAGAAACTGACATCATTGTACATTGATTTCAATAACAAAGCAGTTCTTCAAAAAGGACAATTGTGTTACCATCAATGAGAGTTAATATTAATAGTTTTTAGGCATGTAACGGCACAATCAAGGAATTTTGCGGCTACATGGGCAGTCTTAAAAGGAATGTGCTGGAATTTTGAGTTAATTCCTGTACCGCGATTTATCCTGCAAGACCCCTACAACTTTTTGGAGGAAGCTTGGAGTGTAAGTCGTGCTGGAAAAATCAGTTGATGGTCATCCACTCTACTGCACATCCAATCACTGGGACTTTTGCACTCAGGTACTTGTAGTCTAAAAAGGCACCCAGAGTGAACGACCACATGGGCAGTAATTATGTGAATTTTTTTCCACGATTTCCCCGACATTGCAGTCTAAAAGCCATAAAAGACAGAGGTGAGAGTTTCACAAGCAAATGAATAGAGGCAGAGGGAGAGTAAGTGATATTATGGAGGTTACCAAACTAAATCTGACAATAGCTATTTTCAAACCACCAAGTGTAGGAAACCCTTCTGGGACCCAGGTACAGTTCCCAGGAAGGCTGCACCTCCTGGGTCTTTCACGCCACAACCATACTGACCTGGAAAATAAACAGCTAGGCATTCTAAGGGGGGGGCTCCCACCCCCATCAATGACATTGTGAGTGGCGCGTTACACCCTGACAGTAAGTGCCACCAGAAGTCAAATTGTAATGGAGAATGGGATGGATTTTGCTTTTTAAATGTAAATTGTTGTAGTGTTCTTGGCATAAATTGTGATTCAAATAATTCTAGTAAAATCCCATGACAACTTTAGAATTGAGATGCAGAGGTAAATATTCTGATTATCATTGGATTAGCATGGTAGAAGTTATGGGCAAGATAAATGAATGAATCACTTAGTTGTATGGGAGCCTTTTGGAGGAAGAAAAAAGAGTAATGACATTTGCAAGCAGAGTACAGAGTGACGAAGGAACAGTTAATAAAGCATATACTTTAACCCACTTGCTTCATGGTCAATTTAACAGCCATCAGTCGCGTTTCCTACCAGATTGTTTTGCTATCGTTAAATCTCCTCCCTGTTTGTCTTTTAACTTGGGGTTGCTCTCATTTCCACCCCCTCCCCACCTGTCTGTTTGTCCACTGTTCATTTCGAACTGAATTGTTGTCTGGATTGGTTTAGAGCGAGATACTTTCTGTCTGAACATTCAACTCCCATGATCCCTTGCAGAGTGTCTCTCCTCCTCTCTGCTTTATTGGAGTAAGTCTGTGTGAGATGTGAAGATCACGTTGAGACTTATGCAATGCTCGAGGAAGGCTCCGCTCACTCCAGACACTAAAGAGTTTTAACCCCAAACCCCGGCTTATGCGTGGGCTAAAGTGTGGGAGCAGCAAATGGAGGAACCTTGCATTGAACACACTCAGTCAGACATGTGACCACCAGGAATCGCTTGCAGCCTCCTTTTGAGCAGGGTTTTGGAATATAGGACGGGGTTAAGTTTTACTTGTTTTGGATACAATATTCTCATAGGAAGCCTCATGTTATTTGAATTGATAAGGCTTACTTTCACCTTCCATCCCTTCTCTGATCATGAGGTACTGTACAAATTTGCTGCTTCTGTATTGTGTGAATTTGAAGAGATTTTTCAAGGTTTTGTTTTTAGCATTTAGGTGGGGGAGCAGAGAATGGAGTAGGAAAGGGTGGTGGCAATGGAGTCGTGGAGAATTTGGCAAGTTAACGCATTGGAGAACCTGTCAAAATTGCAAAATTTTTCCTTGCTGGAAAAGAAGAGGTGGGTCACCTATGTGACACGTGCATGCAGACGCCGACGTCACAAAGCCTTCTTGGTAAGCCATTTATTGATTCACACCACCTGAAGAGGATTGGTGGGTGAACTCAGCCAGGCTCCAAGGCCGACTTAGGTCTTGAAGCCCACTCAATTTTGACTGCCCCTGCCCAGTCTGACCTTTTCACACCTCACAATTCCTGGGTTGGTAACTGGTTAAATTGCCCAGTTTTTACCGACTTGATATTTGCTATTTCTGGAAACTTGAGGACAGGTTCCCAAAAACTCATCTGAAAAGACCTGTACAATTAAAAGCATTTCAACCAACAAGGGAACAAATAAATAGCATGTTTAAGGTCCCAAGTTAGAAGAATACTGCATCTCAGAAGAAGGTTGTAGAGAAGGTTGCAGAAACAGAAGAGTCAAAACAATGGAAGATTTGATTTGTTGCTGGCCCAAGCACTCATCTAAATCAGTGAGCATAAGGGCAAATGTGGGGTTAGTATGAATTGACATACAAGTAGCAAAGATTTGAAGTATGAGAGGACAAGTAGCAATTGAATAGTCAGATCTAAGACTAACAATGACATGAATGAATGTTTTGGCAAAAGAGCCAAGTCAAATATGGAGATGGAGGTCAATGCTATTGAGATAGTTGTCACAATGGACTGGATATGATTTTAGAAACCCATATCAAGTTTAAAAAAAAAACCAAATGTTTAGCTTGCAACTAATTTAATTAAACTGTGACATGCGCCAGAAAGAGGGGTGGCAATTTTTGGCAGAGATTAAAGAAATTACTCTAGATTTATTTTTCCTCATCAAGTACTGGATGTCAGACGACTAGGATAATAAATGAAAGACAGTCTCAGAATTGATTGAGGCAGAGGTGAAGTTGATGGTGAGTGTGACTGTCAGCACTCATACGTAACCTGAAATAATTTTTGAACAATGTCACATAGAAATAGCAAATAGTTAAGAAAAAGCAGACCAGGTGACTCTAATTGAAATGTCTGACAGCGGGAAGAAAACATACAAGTCATCATTGTTTGTGAATGTCTTGAAGCCTCTTAAATGCTCTACTGTTTTTTGCTTACACCACTACCCCAGGCATCCATTCCAGACACTGACCATTCGCTGTGTAAAAAAATTTCCACTGCACATCTCCTTTAAATATTGCCCCACACCCCCTCACCTTAAATGCATATCCTCCACCATTTGACATTTTTACTCTGGGGGAAAAAAAATTCTAGCAGCCTATTTTACCTTTGCTTTTCAATGTTATAAAATTCCATCAGGTCTCCTCTCAGTCTCTGACACCCCAGAGAAAACAACCCACGTTTTCCCAGCCCCTCCTTATAGTACATACCCTCTAACCATGTAAAAATCTTTCTGTATCCTTTCCATAGCCTCATTAACAGTTTCACCCAGGTGCATTATGACTTCCTTACTTTGAAACACAGTGCCCTGCCTAATGAAGGCAAGCATGCCAACTGCTTTCTTTAACACCCAATCTACTTGCCATGATTACTTTCAGGGAACTAAGAGGGCAGAGCTCCAAATATTAAATTATGAGAAAGCTGAAATTCACGATTTATTCATTCACCTGAAGAAAGGTATTACTTATCAACATCAGCTAACATAAAGGAACAGGAAAAAGATCTCATTGACTAGTTGAGTTTGATAAGGGCATGATTTTGGAGCTTCGGTGAAAGCACAGCGAGAAGCCATTGGTTATCTTTGATAGTCAGCAGTTTTGATAGAATTTAATTGTGTTTCGAGAGATCATTCTAGATCCAGCAATGAATAGCTATTGCTCTGAGTGAAATTCCATCCAGTTTGGACTTTAATTAGGAACAAGTCTCAAGCATACTACAGTCTGAACTTAAGCAGGAGAATTGCTGTTGAGCAGCAATTATACCAAAAGCTCATCATACTATCTGACACAGACTCCACAACAGTGATGGTGCACTATGGGAATAATTTCACATGTGCTAAAAGGCTGGTAAATATGGGAGTCTTTGTTCATATAATGAAAGCAAGTATTCTCAGAATTCTATTTTTGAGTTCACTTTTAATATTTTTTTTCCACAGTGCATCACATAATCCAGATTATGTTCTCATTACCATTTACTGAAATATCCACATTGACAAATTTTATTCATACAAGGATAAATAACCACATTTTTGTGGGTTTAGAAAATTATTCCTGTTAATTGGTGAAAAAAAAATCAAATGCATGTTAACTTCTTATTGTTCATGATACCATTCTGCTATCTAAAATCTTTGCTGCTCAGAATTGAAACACTATATTTGTAGACCTGGCTCTTAAACATTTCAACAATCTCCTGATTAAAGTAAAATCCAGTATTTTTAAATTAACAAGATCCTCCAGTAAACCCCTAAATTAAAATTGATGTCTAAATTTGTACAAAATAACAGTTGTACCCAATTACCCAAGTCCACCCAAGCCGAATGCAGAGTTAATTTAACATTACCTCCAGGACAGCGATGTGCCCTATGTTCAGTCAAGTCAGCCAGCGAATCAAAGTCCTGCTGACAATTATCACAGGTGTAAATTGATTCATCTTCCATGTCTTCATCATCTTCGTTTCTCTCTTCCTGACTGGTCATGCTGTGCCTGTCTTCCAACAGTTGTCCGTCCTTGGTATCATATTCCTGGTCTCCTCCTGAGGCTCCTGCTGATGAACCAGAATATTCTATCACTCATATAAATGTATTGTGGAAAGATTTTTAAGTCTATTTAGCAGTAAATATGTATAAATAATAATATCTAATGTTTGGGATAAAAAGAGAAGAATTACTAGTGTTTTATCACAAATAATAAACTAATCCAATCAATAGATTTGTAATCCAATTTAAAAAAAAAACACAATATGGTCAAACATTACAAAATATTGAAAGTATCCACCACTTTTCAGTTGGCATTTTTAATTTAACTTCCCACAAAAAAGAAATTGTCAAGCTTTTTAAATATTTAAAATTGAGAACACATAGGTATAAATATAGTTTCAGGAATATTCATGTTTTATTGCAGGAGAATGGCAGTTCTTCCATGAAGTAACAAATATGTTGCACGTTTTAGAAATCGCACAATGGAGATCAAAATTTGAATCCATTGCACAATGAAGGCAGACAACAGCATTCTAAAATTGTAAAATATTTCTAAAATGATTTGTCCAATTTCATATTGTTAGCCCAATAAGTGACTACACCTCATTTCCAGGGTCATGATGAAGATAGTTTCTGATCATCCCTGTTATAAAACAGTGAAACAAATTGTGTAATTAAGCAAGGAGACTGAATTTTAGCAAAGAGAAAGCATGAAAATTGAAGGTTCCCTGAATATTATGCCTCATTGTAATGTGTTGGATTATTAAATCTCCTCATGAGAAAAATTTTAAAAATCTAACTGCTTTAAGATCAACATGATGAGTGTTTTTCCACGTTTCACATTGTTATCTGCTGTTGACCTCCTGGAGATCTGACCTTCACGACCTTTCTGAGCTGTCATTTGTCTGATTTGACAGGCGATTGTATCAAATGCCAAAAACACCATATGCATGGAACTTTCAATGGGCTTAATTTTCAACCATACTGTCAATAAACAATAACTACAACAAAATCTTTCTTTGTTCCACAAACAGAAAACACAAAAACATTTTCAATTTCTTTAATTTATATTACAAATCCTGTAATTTTTCATGTAAAGATGCTGAAATTTTAAATTCTTTGCCAACATATATATACAAGAAAAGCATATTTAGGATTTTAGCAATATTTCCTTTGTGACTGCATAAGTAATCATTAAATATTAAAACAAAATTATCCCTCTTGAAAATCCAATCTCACAATTAAAAATCAAGCAACCAAGGTGGCTTTTTAGACATATCATGGTAATGACTTGTAAAATGTTTTTGTTTTCTGAATCCACGAGGCAGAATAACTTCTGTCAGTTAAATTTATTGTCATTGCTTTATTCAAAAAAAGTGAATTCATATTTATTTCATAGGGACGAACTACTAGATGGTGACAATTTTAAAAGGAGCTGATCCTTGTACTATATCACCCACCACTTATGAAATAATTAGTATTTTGAGCACAACATATTTTAATGGTAAAAGTAGGATCACCTAAGGCAGGGGTGTCAAACTCAAATTCACAAAGGGCCAAAATTAAAAACTTGGACTAAGTCGTGGGCCAAACTAAATATTTATTGAAAATTTTCAACAACATCTGCATGGTTTTCTCTTCTTTCAACATATGTAATGTTAAACTTTTTTTTATTAAAATAAATGTTTAATAATAGTTTTGGTTAAACTCTTTCCAGAAGAAGCATTAACAAATGAGAAATAAAATATAAAATAAAGTTTGCTGTAAAACCAGACTTCTTTTCATCTCCTCCACCTTCTGCAGCTTTTGCTTCTCGTTCAGATCCTTATACCTGTCCTGGTGTTTCGTTTCATAGTGTCGTCGTATGTTATATTCTTTAACTACAGACACGCTGGCTCCACACACAAGACAAACCGGTTTGTCTTTTAAAATGATGAACATATAGTCTGCCTCCCACCTGTCTTGAAAGGTCCTGTTTTCTGTCTTTCGTTTGGCCATTTTTCGTAAGGGGTTTATTACGTGTGAGTTTGGCGACAGGTCGCAGATGTTAATGAAAGTAAAGAGAGGAGGTGGGGGCGATTAGCGGGCTGACGGGCCGGCGCCAATGCATTTGCAAAGCATTCTGGGATTTGTAGTATTAGTTGTGCATGCGCTATACTGGCGCAGCGGCCAGCGGGCCAGCTCTATTACATATTTGATATGATCTTGCGGGCCAAATATAATTATATCACGGGCCAAATTTGGCCCGCAGGCCTGAGTTTGACATGTGTGACCTAAGGGAATGAGAGAGAGAGAGATATATATATATATATATATATATAACCAATACGAAATTTCAAAACAAGTTGGAAAACAATAAAGTTTAGCACATTTGGTGAGGTTTTTGGATAGATTAGTGGACAGATAAATTGCTTATGAAATGTCAGTAATGCAGGTAGATTCACGCTGAAAATAATGTCATGTCTGGAAAAAAATGAAGATTTCAGAAGCTAGACTCCTCAGAGGTACACTGGATTTGAAAGAAGACATTCTGGACACATTTTAAATATATGAAATGCTACTGGAGTTAAAAGTTGAACATAAAAGCAACAGCAAGGTCATGGTACTTGCTTTTAATAGTGGGCTTAAAAATCACAAACAGTCATTGGAAAATGTGCTTCGATTGCCATCAATCCAGTAAGGAGTATGAAAAAAAACAGCACATGCTCCATGAAACAAAATCTTGCTGCTGGAAGTTAGGGCTGCTACTTCACTAGCACCTTTCACATTTGCAAACTGCTCAATTGACAGGAGAACAAACTATTTTGAAATACCAGTAGGGCCATTCACACTGGACCAAGGAAAACCAGTTCTGTGCACATTACCTACCTAGTAACACAAAACAAAGGGATGCCTATCCTCCAGCAGTGATGTCTTGAGTGATGCATTGGGTGATGGCGGAATAGCCCTCCCAGAATTCCGTGCAGCAGAAAAACCCCTCCATCAGTGCTCCGTGCATACAGCCCTTTCATTTTGCTGAGGTGCACTGGGACACAAAGGCTTTAAAGGAAAAGGCGGCTAGTTTCTTGCCTGCCTGCAACCTCTCTCACTCCCCACCCTATTTTTCTCCTCATCTTTCTCTCCCTTCCCTCTCTCACAGACATATCTATCCACCCTTGATTGTTTTATGTATCCACTTTATTGTGTGTGTGTGTGCTTGTGTATTTCATCTACGCTGTGACTTTCCCACGCTCACCATAAATAATTGTGTGTGTGTGTGTGTTATCCCAGTTACCATTTTTCTACACCCGTAAATAAGTCTTAACAGGAGGACGTAATTTCAGTTCTTGCCATAGGTGCTATTTTCCCTAGATGAGCCACATATAGGAATTTACCTTCCCCCACCCCTACACAAACATCCCTCCACACCCACCAGCAGGGGGATAATGGAGCAGATAAAATCATTGAAGAAAGTAACAAACAATAAAGAACTAGTTGGGTGCATTCTTGATGCAAGCTAAAACAGAACTTTTGAAGTATACATTAATTCAGTTGTTCATAAATTGTACATGCATTTTCCCACACTTTTTTTTTAAATTAAGGATTTTCAATCAACATGGAGTTACATAATAAGCAAAATCAAAGAAACATCACAGATGTACAGGCAGTCCTCGACTTCCAACCTACATGAGATACATCCACCCGCACATACGACCAAAATTCTTTTCAAAAAATCTTTATTGAAACCACTGTACAAGTACATATTTTGTATTAAAAGTACTGTATACAGTGGTCCCCACTCCCGGGGGTAGACTGAAGTCCTTTGTTCCCCATGGCAGGCTGAGGTCCCCATTCCCTGACTTAAGACCAACCCAAGTTACAACTAATCCTGCAATCCCCATTACAGTTGTAAGTTGGGGACGACCTGTATAAAATAAAATACCAAAACCAAACTACACATTGATATACAAAGAAAGAAGAATCAACACATTATCATAATTATCAAATTCTGCACTATTGTTTATAAAAACAAAATTACACCGTGTCAATCTTTAAAAAAACTAGGAAACAGTTAAAAAAATTCCCTTCTCCCAAAGGAAAAAGAGAAAAGATAAAAAGATAAAATTCTCCCATATGATGTGACAAAATCATCTGTTTTCCAAAACCATTAATTACATCCAGAGCTCACTTCCTCCTTTAAGGGATAAATGCTTTGACATAAACATGGCTAGGGATACTGGAGATAGTGTGGTATTGGAAAGCGGAGGGGGGAAATCATCGAAGGTTAACACCCGTATATCTTAAATACAGGTTCCATATTCTTAAAAACATGTTGATACATTTTCTGAGGTTGTAAGTAATCTTCTTCAGGGGAACACATCTATGCATTTCTGACTTCCAGCTGATCAGACTTGGTTGGGAATCAGATTTCTAAGTAGTAGCTATGCATTTCCTGGCCACCGCTAAAGCGAGTTTAACAAATTTCAAATGATTTTTCGACAGCCTCATTTTAGGGCTTATATCTGTTAATTTCCCCAACAAAAACAATTCTGGCACCAAAGGGTATCGAATTCCGGTAATTTGTTCCAGGAGATACCTCAAATCTCCCCAGAAGGATCTCACTTTAGGACATGACCAGGTCAAATGCATAAATTATATATTGACTGAATTGAAAACACAAATTGGATCATTCAGATTTCAATTTATTTAATTTTTGTGGAGTAAGGTACAGTTGACGCTCTTTTATTCTTATCTGTTTTATTTCCGCTACGATTTTCCCACAGACCTTTATGAATTTTGTATGCTTGTTTTATTAAATTGTACGTGTATTTTCCCATGCTCTTATTCATGTGAGCTTTATTTGATTTTCTGATACTGGAGTAGGTTTACATAGGTCGGCACAACATCATGGACTGAAGGGCTCATACTATGCTGAGCATAATGCTTAAGTATGAATAATTTTGTTTAAATACAAGATCATAATATTGATCAGGATTTTGAATTTAGTAAATTGAATACAAAGTTTCTACTTTTTAAATCAGTGTTGTTATTTGGAAGGATACCTTTTGTTTCCTTCACGTTCCTGCGCGCAAGCAAGAACGTCATCAACACATTACTAAATGGACCTGGCATACCGGGTCATTCACGGTTTGTCGATTCAAAACGGATCAGAAATGATACTACCTCCCTAGGTGGTAATTCACAGGGCGATTTAGCCCCCCCCCCCACTACCAGTTCGGGAGCATTCACACTGGCAGGTGAACTGGTAAATTGGCGGTTAATTATTGGGTTCAAGTGCCAATGTGTAAGGAATTTGTTGTTGTAATTGTTTGTTTTCAATAGCCTTGCACTTCAACCATTTAGTATTTAGTGTCAAACACTCTTGTACTCATTCAAAACAAGAGTTGAACTTGCAAAATTCTAAAATGGAAATGTATAACAGGCAAAACTATAATGAGAAATAGAAAAGAACATAAAGAAAGCAGGTAGGAAATTGTTTTACTGGATCCAAATGTCATTAGCCTGTAACTTGCTAGCACAGAGGATAATCATTTGTCATTTGCTCTGAACTGGTACAAAATATGTAATTTTTATGAGTATGGCACAAGTGCTTTTAGTTCCTGAACATTTATGAATTAAAAATCAATCAGAACATTGAGCAGGAGGACGTCTTCATTCATATGACAACATGTTGTATACAACAAATAAGTAATTAAGTCCTATTTTAATAAACATTAGAATTAGATATTCAATCTGTCACTTCCCACATTTATTATCCATACAAAATCGATAAATTTAATTGGTTAAGGACAATTTTTTGCCAGTCATTTGCCAAACTCCCAGCTACCTGTACACCTGGCCGCATCATTATCAATTCACATCCTGCAATTGTGTCACAAAATTATCCAGAGGTGAAGATGAGAAAATGAAGTCCAATAAAATACACAAATGCAACTCTTCAGAAAATTCTCATCTGTTGTTTAATTTAGTTTAATTATCTTCTTCATGTTTTAATTTATGTTATTACACCACTTATTTAACAGAGGGAATAATAATTAACAAAAAGCATCTCGAACAATTCCATTGATCAATCTTCTTACTATTTTATCTTATGGTCATTTCTTTTGTGTTTTTTTTTTAAATTGCTTATTGAAAGTTTTCATTAGTAGTTCCTAGGTGTTGATTGGTATCTGCTCGGCCCATTTAGTTGCGAACAAGGAATTTCAGCCAATCAGATACAAAAAGCTAGTACAGTGATTTGCATGAGTTAATATGTGACAGCCAAGTCCAACATGTTAAATACATGTTACACATATGCTTTATCTATGTGTGTAATATATGGATTTGGCTCATATAAATTAATACACTTTTAAAATGTGCAAGAATTGTAATCTATTTGAAAGAGACTAATTTGATGGGTCTGTCAACAAAATTTCCTGAACCATATAGTGGAGTAAACAAATTGACGTGCTAATTTTTCTCCTGCTTTTCAGTTTTTTGCAGCATACCCAACAAAACCCAACATTTACCCAACAAAATGTATTCCAGGATAGGATTTATCAGCCAGAGTGGGGTTGCAAAGTTCTGACCCAAAAATACAGCAAATACATCCCATACAGATAAAAACAGATTCCAAATGCAAAATCTTCATAGGCATGCAGTTTTGAAGCCATTACCAACCATTAATAAGCATTTGCACAAAATACAGAACTAAACATCACTTTTAGCCTGACTCCATTTGAGACTATTCAATATCTGTACCACATTCCTGATTCCAACAATGCTTTACTCATCTGACAAGAATCCTTGATGCTTTGGCTGACCCTCCTGGTACAGAAGATTTCCTGGTTTTGTTTTTGTTACAAATCTAGCTCCATGAGATGCTAATGTTGAAAAATTGTATTTATAACTCTAAGATCCCTTTTAATGATACATAAAAACATGACATCTCAATAACAAAACTGCTTGCATACTTTTAAAACTTGTAAAGGAAAAGCAAGGACGTCTGGAGTCTAATCAAATCAATAAAATGATAATAAAATAAAATGTCAGATTTGTTGTGCCAGCTAAACGAACCTATTAATGAGTTTGCTATTTTCAATTCTTTGTTCTGAATCATAATTTTCTAATATTTGTAACCATGGCAAATGCATGCAAAACTTTCAGCGCAGCTTGAAAAATCATCATGTTACTAACGTTGCCATCAGAAAAAGATACATTTAAAAATAAAAAATTCATTGGCTTCTGCACTGGAATTCTTCAACCTATTAAAATTGGAACAATTCTAACAATTAAAGGAGCAATCTGCTTTCACTTTTTAAACATTCATAGTTCATCCATAAACAGCCTTCATTCTGGCATGAATAGATATGAAAAGTGATTACTTTTTTTGCTCATGTAGTTTTCACTTAATAGATGGTTATTGTATTTTCCATACTATTAAAAATAAAACTACAAACCAACAACAGATAGGCCTCTCAGAAATTAAAAAAAAATTATTAGAAAGGATTTCCAATTGAGAATTTTTCAATCACAAACATAAAACCATTGTGTTTTTACTTCAACCACAGTGTCTGTAGACTTCTGTGTTTTACCACTCACCATGCTTGAAGACAGACATAAGAGTTGTTCTGAGGCACACTAAACTAATTTAAGTTAGGATAGCTTCCTGGATCAATGACAATAATGTCCGAAAAACTATCACCATTTGCCGCCACTATGTAGACAACAAATTCAGGATTTCCCCACACGCAGTTTAAAGGCAAAATCCTGAAAATCAGTTCCCTCCGTAAGCAGTGTTTAGCAATGGAACTGAATAGAATCATTTAAATCATCATAAATTAAGAGTATTTTTGAAACAATCTCACAGTAAAATTCCCTGAGGGAAAAAATAACCTTGCTTTGTTGCATGGGATCTAAATAGATTTTTGAGGGTGCATTATGCGTAAAAGCTGATTAAACGATAGGTACTGTAATTTAATTTAGACATACAGAATAGTAATAGGGCCTTTTCAGCCCATCCCACCCAAATTCACCCAATTAACCTACTGTAATGGCACTATAACAGCATTGTGTTAACCACTATACTAATTGTGCCACCCTATACCATATAAATATTTCAAAACAATAAATTCTAAAAGAACAAAAGAAACTTGAAGGTTATTTAGATTTAAATTTGGATTCTAACTTGTAGAAAATATTTATTTACAAAATGTGCATTTCATTGAATTCTTCAATGTGATAGACTGCTCAGTCTGTCTAATAACATCATAGCTCCTGATTGCCAGACATCCTGAAAGGAAAGGTGTTCGCTACTTTGGATAATTTTCTTCAAGATAAACAGTGAATCAGAGCTGTTTTCCCTTAGAGAAAGTTATATATAATCTAAGGAAAAAAACATGAAACTTCTTAAAATCTGACAACCACACCTGCATTACATAGGTGCAAGGGTATAGTGTGGTCCCCTGTGCTTCACTTCCTGCCCTTCCCCCCTTGTCCTTCCACTCCTGGGGGGTGGATGGGGGGTGGGGGGGTCCATTACAATCAGGCAAAGTCGAGATGAACGCCTGAAGGACAGGCATTGAGTTCCGACAAACCTGTGGTTAATGGGAGGGGGTGATAAAATCAGACTCAGCAGAAGAAATGTAAATATACTTGACGGACGTGATTGTTGGAACTGTTTGAGTTTGTAAAAAAATCATAAATAAAATATAGATAAACAGTGAATTATTTTGCTCAGTAAACTTCAATCCCATTTCTCTGCTTAGAGAATATGTACATTTCTAAATCGCCAATGAAGCAATACTAAATCGTTCCTTGTTTCTGGCGAACAGTTCTTCCTCATCATTTCCACAAGAAACACTCTGCTTTATTTGTCCTTGTATAAATCATGTGTACTACATCAGTTTAAAAGTGGTTTGAGGCTTCTTGAGCAACAATGATCAGCGGGTCAAGCACCATCCATGAGTAGAAATAGTAAATGTTTTGGGTCGAGTCTCTTTCTCAAGACTAAGTGAAAAGGGGAGATATCAAGCATATCAAAGCTAGGGTGGATGGCTAAAAGCGGCAGGCTCTTGGACAGAAAGTAGGAGAGATGGAGAGACCAAGGGGAGGAGCAAGAAATTAAGAGAGAAATGTAAGAATGGGAATAATTAAAGAGATGGAAACTGCGGAACCAGACAGCAAAGGGATTACAAAACATTTGAAAATAATTGATATTCATGCTGTAGAGTTTCAGGCTGTCTGAAAGGAATATGATATGCTGCTTCTCGAATTTATGTTTGGCCAACCCTGGCAATGGATGATCCAGAGGGCAGACATATCTGCATGGGAATAGTACAAGAAATTGAAAAAGATGGCTACTAGAAGTTCAACTTTAAATCTACAGATAGTTTGGCAAAGTTGTCACCCGATCTACGCTTGGTCCAACTGAAGAGGCTGCATCGAATGCAGTAGATTAGGTTAAATGATGTGCATATAATGCTCTGCCTCACTTAAAGGGTCTGTTTATAGCCCTGGATCAAGGTGATGTTTCACACTTACAGTGTTTACAGTGGGAAGTGCCTAAGGGGAATGGTGGGGTGGGGTGAAAGGATGTGTGGGGAGAGGAAAGCAAACCAAGGAGTTTTGTAGAGGCTTCTTTCTCCAAAAGATGGGAGACGAGTCAAGAGGATGATGTAGCTGGTGGTGGAATTGCACTGAAGTTGGCGAAAGCGTTGGAAAATAATGTGTCAGGATGTGGAGGCTGGTGGGATGGAAAGTGAGGACCAGAGACTCACTGAAATTTCCTGAGACTTTCTGAGCTTGCTTTGAGACATTAAAAAAAGTAACCATGTTTCATTTAGAATCTTATGATGTTTCTGAAAAGTTTGCATTACCTGTACTAGTTTGCTGTAATTCTGAAGTGCAAGTCACATTCAAATTCTGATCAATTTAGTTAAAATTATGTAACTTATCAGGAGGAAGCACTATTTTTTTGTAAAGTATCACAGTAAAAGTATTTAGCAAGAGAACTGCCCTTCCAGATTCCACTGCTGAGCCACCAGGAAAGGACAGTGGTGTCCAGGCTCAGATACTGAATCATCATTTCAAAATTGAGAGATTTTTAAGACATTTTTTTTCTTCACAAGATTTGGGTTAAATGCAGATTCAATCCATGAGGTCTGCAGGGATTCAACCAGGCTTTTGACAAAGTCCTATAACACGCTGGTCAAAAGAATATTGCCAAATTGAGTCAAACTGGCTCAGTGGCAGTATCCAAGGTCTTTAATGGGGCTTAGTGTGTTCCCCTTGCTTTTTGTAACATCTATTCATGGTTTAGAGGTAAAATTAGGGGAGCATGATAAAGAAATTTGCAGATGATACAAAAAATGGTATATTGTAGACTAATAAACAGTATTGTGGATGAAAGTTTCAGTCTGCAGAAAAATATACAAGATTTGGTCAGTTGAGCAGAAAATGACAGATTACTCCAATCTGCATCTAATTATAGGGAAAATAGATGATGTAATAAAATAGCTCAAAATGGCTGAATTAACGATGACTGCAAGATTCACTTGTAGTAACCTTGGACTGCAATAATTGTCTTAAACAAAACCCGGCACAGTAAATAGTTTTATTTAGATTTATTTGTCGAGGGGAGACTCGCTTCCTTTGAACAACTTTCAGTTAAATAGTCTACTAATTACTCTTTTTTTTGTTATCTGCAGATTACAGATTTTTTACAATCTCAATTACATACATTTCCTAAGAGGACTGATAATAATTTAATTGATGTAATTTTTAATTTACAATCTTTCTATAATGGTTTAATATCTAACTTTTATAATATGTTGTTGGGAATAAGAGAGGCTCCCTTAGATAACATTTAAAAATCCTGGGAACAGGACCTACAGCTTTTAATTTCTGAAGAAACTTGGAATGTAATTTTCATATTGGTTAATATCTTTTCTTGACGTGCCCGCCACTCTCCTACAATAGGGCTCATATGTCCAAAGTCAAACTATTTCTTTTTTTATGTGGATGTATCTCCACATTGTGATAATAAAGCAATGAAGATGCTTCATTAATTCATATGTTCTGGACATGTCAAAGTCTCGAGAAATATTGGAACAAAGTATTTCAAACTTTCTCTGCACTTTTTAAAGTTAATTCTAAACCTAATCCCTTAACTACTTTATTTGGTATTCTTGGAGAGAGTGACATAACTTTAATGGCATCTGAACTGCATGTATTACCTTTTATATCTCTTAGGGCTAGACAGGCTGTGTTGCTCAGATGGAGAGACATTACCCCACCTATGTGACATCACATCATGCTTAAATTTAGATGCTCAATTTCCAATTTGAAGTCAAATTTTCAAACAGTGTGGGGACCCTTTTTGAATTACTTTTATAATCTTTGATTTGTTATGAAGGTAAAACTGTTGACTAATGAGGTAATTTATCTCTCTGATGAGAATTCTGTCTTTTTTTTTCTTTCTTGGTAGTGGATTTAGATTTTCCCTTCTTTAAAATAATAAAATATCAATTAATATGTTTGATTAAAAGGTGAGGAACCTTGGATAAAATATAATTTAAGTTTAATGTATCTTTTTGACTTTTAACATATATACATATAATTTTGGATGTGAAATTTCAATGTCAATAAAAATATTGAAGAAGAATAGTTTTCCCTCGAGTCTTAATCACCGAGCAATCAACAGTACGCTTTGGTAATATATTCATTTGAATACTGTTTAATGTTGAGAAAGATGACTCCCATCCTGTTCCAAATGTTTATTTACTGAGGGGCAATATTTTTATTTCAAGTCCCTGTCCTCTAGGAATTTTGCAAGAGGGTCCCAAAGGTGCTTTTTCACTAACCCCCAGATTCCAGCATGTTTATCATTAGCTCTCAACGACTTTATGCATGGATCAAAGAAAGCTTTTAACTCAATTAAATACCTCAAAACAATGTCCACAGAAAGGGCATTGGTTTGATGTCCCACCTTTGTATGCTATAAACTGAATCGGAACAGAAATGTTATTGTCACTTGATGTGAAACAAGAAAAAAGTTTTGCTCTTCTGAGCACAATCCAAAGGAACTGCATTCAATTTAAAATTGGCGTCCACCTGAATCCCAGGTTTAAAAACAAAAAAATCTGCAACTAGAATCATGAAATAAAGCACAAACGGGAGTATCCTCTCAGGTTCTTTCAAACAAAACTTTAAATCTTTTAAAGTACTGTTTAAGTCTGACATTTCCCTTAGGTGTACCCCATTACTTACCACATCCATCAATTAACTGTCAAATGCAATAGATTTCCAGGAGACTGAGCAAACACTATATTATTTGCTGACACAGGATTCTTACAAAGAAATTCTGCAAGACATTCTTAAGACAATCAACAATGACATCTTATCACGACAGTATTGAAATAAAAATGGATGGCAATGGACCTTTTTCTCTCTCGTCACTTTCGTTAGATTTGCTGAATCATCTTTGCAAATGGAGGATACCTGATAAGTAAGATCAGAGTTTTGACCATTTGTCCACATAACTGTAATCTTCGAGGATGAATGAAACCAAATTCAAATGTCTTATGCTTATCATCAGTAATAGTGAAGTTTTTTTTTGCCCCTTACAGTATTTTACAATTTTATATCTTGAAACAATGCTACAAAATCCCTGGTCTGATTTTATTTCTAAATTACTCATTGGATTATTCCATAGTCACTATAACACATGACGCCACCATTCCCTATCACAATATTCTCGAGATTCATCAGGATTCCGTTTGTGCACTGAAACTATTGTACCTGTACTATTTGAGCACTGATGCTATGCATATCTCAAAAGGAATCTAAATTTCCAATCCCAGTGTGAGAGCCTCTAAGTAATTTGCCAGTCCTCAGGGCTGATCTTTACAATTACTATTGTTCCCTGTCCTCACATCCTGGAACAGTTTTCTAATTTTTCACTAGGCTAACTGGCAGATACAGTTCACAAGTGCAAGACAGTCAAGTCCATCATGTCCCAAATAAATTGTTTGTTGTAATGTCTTTTCTGCTCAGTTGTTTTTGCCCGCTTTTCCAACGTCCATATTGATGGGTTTTTGGCGCCCCCCAACTGTGGAAATTGGGCTGGCACATCGCGCGGACAGAGATTGCTAAAGTCACTCCTAGGACAATGAACCGGTGGGGGTAGAAGCTGAGGCAGCATCAGATCAACAGCCCTAAAATGGCGTTGGTCAAGCTGCCCAGCGAACTCAGCAGAAACAGGCTGGGGAAGAAGGGCATTCAGATGCATGGACGTTCCCTCCCGCTATTGTTGTTCATAGGGCTGACTCAGTCAATCAGCATAAATGGCGGGAACTTGAACAGTATAAAAGCAGCCTTTCTAACCCTAATAAAGGGTGAGCTTAACCTGCCACACTGTGCGTGTGTGTTTCTTTATAGTGGTCGGGTGCAATTGGTGACCCCAACGGTTTAGAAGGAATCTAAACTTAACGATGGAGAACGAACCAGCAGTCAGCAGTCCCAACTTTCTGGACAGTTCAACCAGGCGGAAGCTCAGTTACAGATCAGGGGCATCACAGCAGAGACCACCCAGTACTACCATGTGGTCACCGCTCTGGATCCGCAGACTGCAGACAGAGTGGCCAACTTTATCCACAGACCACCATCGGAAGGCAATTATATTGCCTTCAAAAAGCTATTAACTGAGACGTTCAGATTCTCGCGGTGAGAGCGAGGAGCACATTTGCTCCAACTGGTTGGGCTTGGAGATGGATTCCCGTCGGCACTCATCAACGAGATGCTGGACCTCCAGGGAGATGAGCAGCCCGGCATCATTTTCAAGCAGATGTTCCTGGAAAAGATGCCTGAAGACATCCAACTGCTCCTGGCGGATGCGGATTTCACTGACCCACAGAAAGTCGCAACACGGACAGACATTCTGTGGAAACAGAAACAGAAGTGCTCAGCTATCGTGGGGCTCGTAACGAAGTCCTGCAATCAGACCACAGCAGTCCCAAGCAAGGAACAGCAGACGAGAGGCAGGAGTGAGTCCAGTGACAGATGGTGCTTCTACCACCGGAAATGGGGCACTGAGGCCCGCCAATGCCAGTTCCCCTGTGAGTTCCAGGGAAATGACAAGGCCAGCCGTCGCTGATGGCCACGACAGCTGGCCACCAAGAGAGCCTCCGATACATCTGGGACCGCCTGTCCGGCAGATGCTTCCTGGTGGATACAGGAGCAGAGGTCAGCGTGATACCCCCGACAGGTGCAGGCTAGCGGGACCCATGTTGAGGGCTGCCAACAACAGCAGTATACGGACCTATGGCACTCTTAGGGCTGAACTGCATTTCAGGGGCAGTCACTTCTCGTGGGAGTTCTTGCTGGCCGCAATGGAACAAACACTCCTTGGAGCGAATTTCCTGCGAGCCCACAGCCTCCTAGTGGACCTGAAGGGTAAGCGACTCATCCACACTGAGACTTACCAGACCATCGCACTGAGGGGCACTAGGTTTCCGGCAATACACCTGGACTCTGTTCACAGCTCGGAGGATGAGTTGTCCAATCCTAGCAATCCTTTCTCCTCAGTTCACAGCGGAGATGCCTCGACACGGCGTCAGCCATCACTTCCTGACCAAGGGCCAACCTCTCCATGCAAGGGTGAGACAACTTCCCTTGGAGAAGCTCCGACCAGCCAAGGAGGAGTTCCGCAAGCTTGAGGAGTTGGGCGTTGTTCGACAGTCAAACAGTCAATGGGCCTCGCCCCTGCACATGGTGCATAAAGCAACTGGGGGCTGGAGACCATGTGGCAACTATCGCTGGCTCAACGAAGCCACCACCCTGGACCGTTACCCCTTGCCACACATCCAGAATTTCGCAGCAAATCTGTACGGGGCAACAATATTCTCAAAAGTGGACCTCGTGCGAGGATATCACCAGATCGCGGTGCATCCTGATGACATCCCTAAGAAGGCCATCATCACTCCATTTGCGCTGTTCGAGTTCCTGAGGATGCCATTCAGGCTCAAAAATGTGGCACAGACATTCCAGCGACTGATGGACGCAGTGGGCCGAGACCTGGACGGCACTTTCGTCTACCTCGACGATATCCTCGTGGCAAGTAGAACCTAACAGGAACACCTTCACCACCTCCGAAATCTCTGCAGTCATCTGCAGGAGTTCAGCCTCACCATCAACCTGGCCAAATGCCAGTCTGGTATGAACACCATCAACCCTGGGCCACAGGATAACAAAGGATGGGGCCACACCACTGCACGCCAAGGTAGAGGCCATCCACAGCTTCCTGAAGCCCAGTACAACCAAAGATCTGCAGGAATTCATAGGGACAATAAACTTTTATCGCAGGTTTGTCCCAGCAGCTGCTCGAGTGATACGTCCTCTGTTCATCCTGATGTCCGGCAAGGAGAAGGACCTGACCTGGGACGACGAATCCGCACATGCATTTGTGGAAACCAATGAAGCCCTGGCCAAAGCTGCACTCCTGACCCACCCCAGACCAGATGCACCCACGGCCTTCACAGTCGATGCCTCAGTCACTGCGATTGGTGGAGTCCTGGAGCAGCAGATAGAAGGAAGTTGGTATCCACTAGCTTTCTTCAGCAAACATCTGCAGCCCATTGAACTAAAGTACAGTGCTTTCGATAGAGAACTGCTGGCGCTGTACTTAGCCATCCGCCACTTCCGGTACTTTCTTGAGGGTAGGGGTTTCATGGACCACAAACCATTGACTTTCGCCCTGGCTAAAATCTCCGATCCCTGGTCAGCCCGCCAACAGAGACACTTGTCTTACATCTACGAATACACCACCGACATCAAGCACATCTAAGGCAAAGACAACATGGTCGCTGGTGCCTTGTCAAAACACAGCATCCATTCCATGATCAACGGTCTGGACTTGACAGCACTGGCAGAGGCACAAGCCTTCAGTTTAAGGATGTTCCAGTCGGCACAGGTACCACCACCCTCCTGTGCAACGTGGCTACCAGGCAGGTTCGACCTATTGTAACAGCAGCATGGAGGCGATGAGTTTTTGACTCCATCCACGGGCTGGCATACCCATCCATCAGGACTACAGTCCAGCTGGTGGCCAGCAAGTACGTGTGGCATGGATTGCAGAAACAAGTCCAGGGATGGGCCAACGCGTGTACGCAGTGCCAAACATCCAAAGTGCAACGACACGCCAAAGTCTTCCCACAGCCTTTCGAGCCAATGGAACCCAAGTTTGACCACATTCACGTGGACATAGTGGGATCCTTGCCAGTGTCTCAGTGTTTCCACTACCTGTTCACAGTGGTCGACCGCTTCACCCGGTGGCCAGAAGCAATCCCCCTGGTCGACACATCCACCAGGTCCTGTGCCAAAGCACTCCTCTCGTCCTGGATTGCAAGATTCGGATTGCCACAGCACCTCATTTCTGATCGAGGCACATAGCTCACCTCCAGTTTGTGGACCGACATTGCCAATCTGTGGGGCGCTTAGCTACAACATACGACGGCATACCACCCACAAGCCAACAAGCCACAAGTCTGTGGAGCGTTTCCACAGACACCTCAAGACCGCCCCATGACCAGACGCAAGGGCCCCAACTGGGTGGACGAGCTACCATGGGCACTACTGGGCATCCGAACAGTGCCGAAAGAAGACCTCCGTTCATCCTCCGCTGAACTCGTCTACGGAGCCCCACTCACGGTTCCCAGGGATTTGGTTTCACAGGCCAGAGGTCAGCAGGAGGAGACAATCACCTTCCTGGAAAGGCTGCGGGAAAAGGTCGGTAACCTGGCTCCGATCCTACTCTCCAGACACAGACAAGCCAAGAATAACATCCCCAAAGAACTCAAGGACTGTGAGTATGTGTTTGTACACAGAGGACCCCACCGTTCACCACTGCAAAAGCCATACGAAGGTCCCTTTCAAGTCATTCAGAACAACGGAGCCACCTGCAAGCTGGATATCGGTGGTAAACCAAAGGTCTTCACTACAGATAGACTCAAGCCTGCCCACACAGACCCAGCAGAACCCGTGGAGACACCAACATCTCGATGCAGGAGACCACAAAAGACTTTGGGGACTATACCTATGGACACTATAGACTGTAACGCCAGTTTGGGGGGGGGGGGGGGGTCATGTGGTGGCCCACAATTGCGGAGATCGGGTTGGCACATCGCATCGCTAAAGTGACTCCCAGGATAACGAACCGGCGGGGGTAGAAGCTGGGGCAGCATCAGACCAACAGCCCTAAAATGGTGTTGGTCAAGCTGCTTAGCTAACTCAGCAGAAACAGGCTGGGGAAGAAGGGCATTCATATGCATGGATGTTCCTACCCGCTATTGTTATTCATAGGGCTGACTCAGTTAATCAGCAAAAACGGCGGGAACTTGAACAGTATAAAAGAAGCCTTTCCAGCCCTAATAAAGTGAGTGAGCTTAACCTGCCACATTGTGCGTGTGTCTTTGTAGTGGTCAGCTACAGGTTACTAATATTATCCAGGAGCTTTCACATTACAATGCTCTCTACGTTTCTTGAGGTTTCATGATGATGTTTGTTGAAGTATTGCAGATACTTTAGACATTATCATTTTGTTTATGGAATCCTTCGGCCTTCAAATGACAAAAACAAAAATGATTTGACATCATTTTTGAGAAATTGAGTTTCCAAAATGTATGCAACACTTAATCCCATTTGATGTTCCAAATCAACCTTCATGATTAATCATCATCCCCCCTCCAAATACCTCGATTTCTCCAACAGTTATTCAAACTTACCTTAAAAACCTTTCCTTTTACATGAAAGGTTTCCTTCTCTTGGCAGCCAAATACCAACTTAATTTCTTTATGACTTCACTGCAGAGGCAAATAAATTTTGGCCACATCATCAGTCATTAAGTTCACCCTGTTGGAAGTTACATCAGCTTCACTGTCATCAATATCCTTCTTCTGGCTGAATGCCTTGCCCTCTACACAATTGGAAAGCAAAGGAAGTGCCAAGCTATTCACAACTCTATGATCGATTACCATGCTGCTCTGAACCCCATGCCGATGCCATGTAATTGGTTGTAATATGTCAAGTCATTTGTTGGGAGAGCTATAGATTTGCAACTCAGTCCTCAAGATAACATCCTAATTGAATCACATGTCCTACAATTTGTTGACTGGGTCAGTTGTGCAGTATTTTATCTTGCATTTATTTCCTTCTCTGAAAATAAAATAATGCTGCAGATCAGCATATGTACAGAATAAGTGGATGGAATTTAGTGAATGTCAACTACTTTATCTCTGACTTCTGGGCTAATCTTTAATATAAGAACGTATTTTCTTAATTTAGTCGGTCATTCAATAAGTTTAACACCATGGGACAAGAACTTTTCTTTCATTTGCTTTCATCGCAGCAAAAAGTACAAGTTTTAGCTCTTGTTAAAATAGTGCTTGAGAAACTTCTCTCAGTACAGATGGTAAATTTTAATGACATTTGCAAAAAAACTCGAAACAGTACAACAATGCATCAAAAACGTGTTTGGTAAAATGTGAAATAATCAACTCCAGTTCATTCATTTGTACAAAAGCTACAACAGAAATAACCGGTGATTCAAAGCAAGTTCATTTAGCCTATTCCTTCAGAATCTTCAAAAATATTCATTTCTTTGTCCAACCTCCAGCACTTGTAATAGGAGGAGCACCTTGTCAGTCAAATCTCAGCCACTACCAACAATCTAGTTAATCAAAGGAAGTATTGTCTCTTACCACAAACCCACAGTGGCCCTAGCTGGCCACCTCTTTCTATTATGTCTCACTCAGTAGATCAAATGAAAGCAACCCAGTTCTGATATTGTGACAGCAGATCTGTAATTGTAATGCTACTCATTTTCCTCTAATCAGTTTCAGATTCCAAAACTCACAGTGAAGAGCAGCAGATGTGTGATGCATGCCTTTTCTTAAAGCAAGATAGCCATTTCACACCAGATATCAAATGGACTTAAAAGAACAAGGTCTTGATCCAATGGAAAGTAGCTCCAAGGGAACTGAACACCAGGCTTTGCTGCTTGATACCACTTGGATGGATGTGTTCAAGTTCCTCTCAGCATTTATACGTGCACTCTCTCTCACAAACTCACTTGTAGATTGATTGACAAAAACCCTCATCTACTGATTCCTCCCTGGCTCCCCAACCCGCCCACCCTGACCCTTCTCACCTTCCACCCTATATCCCTGAATCAAGAACCAAAGAAGGACATACTCCAACTTATAGAATGGGAAACCAAAAAAAGTTTTCCTGGGTTGGAACCCATCTTCAAGAATGAATTTATTTTATACATACATATTTCACAATCATTTAGCTTATTCTAATGCAAAATAGTACACCAGAATAATCAGATACCAAAACCCTGGAAACATTGATAACCATATCTCAAAGAAAGACAAAATTATTCTCCCAAGAAACTTCAAGTTCAGGATCAGAAAAGTATAGTTGGCAAGGAGGGAGTAGGTGTCCAGAATCCTGTAAACTGGTCAGTCAAGTCTCTGGCCTCAAGCACTAATGACCACTTTTGCTGACCAACAGCATCAAAAAGCCCATTTGCCAACTCAGAAACAACTAGACCTCAAATTCAGATGTATCATTTCCGAAATTCTTAAAAATTTGGCAGAAGAACTTCAATCTACAATTTATACCTTTATTTTCTATATCTGAGAACAGCTAAGCATTCCAAGGGATGTCTGAGCATTCCAAGGGATGTCTGAGCATTCCAAGGGATGTCTGAGCATTCCAAGGGATGTCTGAGCATTCCAAGGGATGTCTGAGCATTCCAAGGGATGTCTGAGCATTCCAAGGGATGTCTGAGCATTCCAAGGGATGTCTGAGCATTCCAAGGGATGTCTGAGCATTCCAAGGGATGTCTGAGCATTCCAAGGGATGTCTGAGCATTCCAAGGGATGTCTGAGCATTCCAAGGGATGTCTGAGCATTCCAAGGGATGTCTGAGCATTCCAAGGGATGTCTGAGCCACTGCGATTGTGACCATCTTCATGAAAAGAGATAGATTGTAGTTATCAATCAGACCTTTCTCAAACGCTGCCTATTACAGGGAAAATTATCACCACTTCTTTGTCAACCGCTTCCCATTAGCAAACGTATTACTGTGATGTGGATTCTATCCATCTTCAGGTACAACGAGTCAAATATAAGCAAAATCATAGGACCAGCATCAGCCATTAAAAAGCCTTTGACCATCAATTGAGGGATTCTGCAGCATCTTTCTCAACTATGGATGCCTGCAAAAATTAGTCTCATCTTACATCTGCAACATCGCTTTGTGTTAAGTTCAAAGTACAATTTTAATAATGGATCTGCAACTGATAAGCACAGTATAAAACAAGGCTACTTCATCAAACAAACATATTTGCCATTGTTTCTCATTCAGTGCTGCACCTCATGTCCAACAAGGTTCCTGCTGAAATTAAGCAAATCTGAATTTCAAACTAGATCATCTCCACATAGGAACTTCAGTCCCTAAGATGCAACATGCTGGCAGTATTTGTCCATGTACGTGTTCAGAGACAACTCCATTCATTGAAGGATGAGAGAATGGTTTTATACTAAACATCCATGATATAAAGGTTCTCAACCAACTAGCCACTACTACACATTACTGACATTCTACAATGAACATTGACCAGATCTTCGAAAATGTGAAATGCTTCACCAATTACCTTTCAATTATGGTAATCCAGATATTGAGGGTGAAATTCATCATCACCATAATCTTTGGATACCTGAGCAAATAGCATTTTAAGATCAAAAACCTTAAACCAGCACATGGCCAAGCAGGACGCTATTTGTCTTGCACATTTCTGGGATATTGTCCACCCGACAAATGCAGACAAGTCAAATTGTTGGAGAGCCGCCACCAAAGTTACTCCAAAACTAATGAATGAACAACAGCATCCTCTCCCAGTCCAGCATCCATGCTTTGAGACCCCAATTATGCCCAGTTAATTTCGAGGGGCAGATCACGTCATTTGCATGCTCATTACTAGACTCCTGAAACAGATACTTTATTCCAAACTATGTCACAGCAAAAAATTAATAGGTTGATAGAAAAAAAAAGATTCAAAGGTGTTCTTGAAGAATTTTGACATCAACAGTAATTTAATGGAATTCCTGACCTATAAACTAAGAATAGACAAGTACCATAGAGGACAGCATTAAGAACCTCATCCATTCATTAGAAGCATACAGAAACCCATTACCAATTCTGGAAAGAGTTCACTACCTCTTAAGCAATCCACCCATCCACTGTGTAAATAGCATTCTGCAGTTGAAAATGCATGTATTACATTAACCTCATCAGCCACCTCAGATCTGACAGAAATGGAAAAGCAAGCTCTCCATGTTCAAAATGAACTGCCCAAAATTATGATGATAGCATCACAACACACAATAAAAAACAGAACCATCTTCTCACCTCATATTATTGTTCTATACAAATTACATGTAATTAATTGTAACCACATATTGCTATTTGACTTGAGATAATTAAAGTCAAACAGTGGTTTTCAAACTTTTTCTTTCCACTCGCATACCACCTTAAGGAATCACTATGCCATATGAGCTCTGTGATTAGTAAGGGATTATTTAACATGTACGTCATGGCTATCCCTCGAGGTAGAGGATAATGGCCTTCGTTTTATTGATCCACCGAATTGTTTAGTGTGAACTTGATGCTGCAATCCAAGAGGCATATGATACTTCACAAATAAACCAACTAGTTCCAAGGGCATGGAAATCATGACAATTAGAGCTGATGGATTTATTGCAGCCTTCGTACACCTTCACAGCCGTGGAGTTCAGAGTAACTTAGTCCACCTGTTCCACCTTTGAGGACTTGGTTGAGTTGTTCTCTCAGGGATCTCAACCTTACCGCCATGGGTGACCCTACAAAGTGCATAGTTCCAGACAGCATCACTCTCGGGATCTCAAGAACACATGACAAGGTGACAATCCATGGACAATCCAAGGTGATATGCGAATGGAAAAATAAGGTTCTAAACCACTGCTCGAGACACAATTATTTCTGAAAATATTTAGCTTGAGAAAAATTGTCACTGGCCCATTTCCTTTGGAGTTATGAAACCGTGCACACAACAAGTCAATTAGGTACAATTAAAGAAGTGGTTTTCAAACATTTTCTTCCCACTCTCATGCCACTTTAAGCAATCCCTTATTAATCACAGTACCAGATGCATGCGCAGTAGGTTCGCGAATTGGAGTTCAGTTGGTGCATGCACAAGAGTTAAGGGCATGAATTCAATTTCGTCAGCGTATCTCCAATGCACAAACCCACTGAAGGCTCTTGCATGCACCAAATGAAGACTCGCAAATGCGCACAGGAATAAAGATGGTCGTGCCCAGCCCTGGGACCCTGGAACACCGACTAACAATGGACCAGAATGTGGAAAGGTTTGCCAAGGTTAATCGACAAATTCAGGAAGCTTTAAGTTGTTATCGTCAAATGTACGATGAAAAAAATATTTAATTAAAACGTTTGCTTTAATTACTCCACGCTTGCAGGCACAATTCAGACTTGTGTCCATTCCAAGATATGACCAATTATTTGGTCCTGATTATGGTCCTAAATCAGGGATTACCTTTATTATAAACTCAAGTACCAGCAGAGTCTCCTTGTCCAACCAATGACGTGACTTACAAAAATATTATTTTCTTTGGCTTGGCTTCGCGGACGAAGATTTATGGAGGGGGTAAAAAGTCCACGTCAGCTGCAGGCTCGTTTGTGGCTGACAAGTCCGATGCGGGGCAGGCAGACACGGTTGCAGCGGTTGCAGGGGAAAATTGGTTGGTTGGGGTTGGGTGTTGGGTTTTTCCTCCTTTGCCTTTTGTCAGTGAGGTGGGCTCTGCGGTCTTCTTCAAAGGAGGTTGCTGCCCGCCAAACTGTGAGGCGCCAAGATGCACGGTTTGAGGCGTTATCAGCCCACTGGCGGTGGTCAATGTGGCAGGCACCAAGAGATTTCTTTAGGCAGTCCTTGTACCTTTTCTTTGGTGCACCTCTGTCACGGTGGCCAGTGGAGAGCTCGCCATATAACACGATCTTGGGAAGGCGATGGTCCTCCATTCTGGAGATGTGACCAATCCAGCGCAGCTGGATCTTCAGCAGCGTGGACTCGATGCTGTCGACCTCTGCCACCTCGAGTACTTCGACGTTAGGGATGTAAGCGCTCCAATGGATGTTGAGGATGGAGCGGAGACAACGCTGGTGAAAGCGTTCTAGGAGCCGTAGGTGGTGCCGGTAGAGGACCCATGATTCGGAGCCGAACAGGAGTGTGGGTATGACAACGGCTCTGTATACGCTTATCTTTGTGAGGTTTTTCAGTTGGTTGTTTTTCCAGACTCTTTTGTGTAGTCTTCCAAAGGCGCTATTTGCCTTGGCGAGTCTGTTGTCTATCTCATTGTCGATCCTTGCATCTGATGAAATGGTGTAGCCGAGATAGGTAAACTGGTTGACCGTTTTGAGTTTTGTGTGCCCGATGGAGATGTGGGGGGGCTGGTAGTCATGGTGGGGAGCTGGCTGATGGAGGACCTCAGTTTTCTTCAGGCTGACTTCCAGGCCAAACATTTTGGCAGTTTCCGCAAAGCAGGACGTCAAGCGCTGAAGAGCTGGCTCTGAACATGCAAATCCTCCCACACATTTTAAAAGAATTCTTCAATGTTTAAAAAGATTATTGAGTGTACATTTCATTAGTTTAATTATGATTAATTCCAGCATGATTAGTTAATTAAATTAAATTATAGTAAATGTACATAGAGCATTTCTGGAGCTTTAGTAAACGGATACTTCGACTTATAGACAGTTCTCAAGAATGGAATCCTTACGCAGTCCAGGAAATATTTTGATATAATTGCTGTTAAAATACTTATGTCACACCTTTCTACCACCACCATTACAGTCAATTAAAAAGGCATGAATCTGAACAATGGCAAAAAGAAACAGAAGAGTGAAGGAAGCATGTTTCAAGGTTCATTGATAGGGATCTGGAGATGTGTTAAATTTATTGGAGACCTTCCCATGGTAACAGCCAGATATATTTGAGCAGTGATAATGTGGGAGTTCTGCTTGTGCAACACTACATTCCAAGACAAAGCAGTATTAAAAACTTACTTCTCAAAATTAGGGAGGTTATACATATAAAGGGTGTTGGTGTATTGGTCTCCTTATTTAAGTATGGATGTAAAGGTCCTGGAAGCAGTTCAGAGGTTAATTAGACTCATACCTGGAATGGGGCATTCTTTCACATGTAGCGACTGTGTCACAGTGAGAAATGAAGAACAAGAAAATGATCAAGTCGAAGTTCAATAAAAGTTGTTTACTCAAACAGTCACATGCAGCTTTTTAAAACCCCTTGCGTTCCAAATGACGTCATCACATGTCATCATGACATCACTTGGAATCTCCCGAGCTGGTTTGATTAAGCCTCCAGTGTGCCGCTATATGGCCCCCACCCCCTGGCCCGGAGATAGGAGGCTAAACCTCTGGTGCCATTAATGTCCCCCTCTCTTGGGCAGTCATTCGTGCCTTCGCATTGGGGATCGTGGCAAGGGCCGATCAAGGTCGAGATGAGCAGGCTTTAGTTGGTCAATCGTAAATGTTTCTGGATGCCCCCCCAATGTCCAGTACACAAATCGTATGATTGTTTCGTAGGCGACCTCATAAGGCCTCTGTAAGGGTGGCCCGTGAGCACCTCTATGCACCAACACAAATGGACAAAGGGATAAAGGGTGTCGTTGGTCTATGACTTGACGTGAAAAATGGGGCCAATTTTCAAAGCCACTTCCACAGTGTGCCTAAGACTTCAGTTGGTGGCACCTCCATATGCTGCAGGCACGAACTCCCCAGGTACAATGAGCGATGAGGAGTTGAAATTCTCCTTGGGTGCCATTCTTATTCCTAGGAAGATCCAGAGCAGCTCGTCTGCCCAATCAGGTCCCTGGAAGCAGGCCATCAGTGCAGCCTTCGTGTGCCTAAGGAACCGCTCCACCAGGCTATTCGACTATGTGGTAGACTGTTGTGTGGTGGAGCTGCATTCCCAGCAGTCACGACAAAACGTCCCAGAGTGCGGAGGTGAACTGTGGGCCTCTGTCAGAGATCATGTGTGTGGGTAGGCTGAAACGAGATACCCAGGTAAAAGCTCTGGCACATGAATCGGTCATAGGAACTGCCTCCAGCCACCTAGTGAAGTTATCAATGATCATTAACAAGTATTTAGACCCTCGTGACACCAGAATCAGGCCGACAATGTCAATATTTACGAGGTTGAATCTGCGCTGCAGTGGCTGGAAAGGCTGAAGCGGCGCATTCACGTGCCTTTGCACTTTTGCAGATTGGCAGTCCATGCATGTCTTTGCCCAGTACGTGACCTGCTTTCTGAGTCCATGCCATACAAACTTGTTTGCTATCAGGTGGACTGTCACTTGAATTGAAGGATGGGACAGTCCTTGAATGGCATCAAAAATGCAACGTCTCCACGCAGCAGGGACAATAGGGCAAGGCTGACCTGTGAAAATGTCGCACAGGAGAGTGATACCTTGCAACCCAAAGGCTAGATCCTCAAATTGCAGGCTCATGACAGCAGTTTTATCAGCCAGGAGTTCGTCGTCCTGGCGCTATGTAATCTACACCTGGAGAGTGATTGAAGGAAGGAGCAATGATTGAACGAAGGAGCAGGACAGGGCGTCAGCTACCACATTACTCTTACCAGAGATAAGTTTAATCCTGGTTGAAATCTCAGATAAGCACTACTGGCGGGCTGATCAGAGATCTGATACTTCCGCGAAGGCAAATGTTAGCGGTTTGTGGTAAGTAAAAACTGTGAAATCCCTGCCTTCCATAAAATAGCAGAAGTGTCTGACTGCTAGATACAGCACCAAAAGTGCCTTATCGAATGTGCTGCATTTTGTTTCCAGAGGGGGGAGGCTTCCATTGTCCATTGGTGTACTGTTCCAAGACCCCAGCTATGCATCTATCATCAACGCAGTTAGTGCATCCATTTGTGGATGGATCAGAAATGTTGCCTTCACTTGGGCATCTTTGGTCTGCTGGAATGCTACCATTAATCTCCTTTGTCCACTTGAGTTCTTCGGCATCACTAGACATGAGGTCGAAGATGGGTTTCATACCGCAAAGGGTAGACAGCAACAATAGAAATTGACCATCCCCACAAATTCTTGGAGTCTTTTGATGATATCAGGCCTCGTGAATTTGAGGATGGCTTCCCACTTGCTAGGTAATGGAATAACACCCTGGCTACTGATCTGATGTCCCAAGAACTTAGTAGAGATCTGCCCAAATTGGCACTTGGCAGGGTTCAGTTAGCCTGAACTCCTGTAGGCGACAGCAGAGTAAACACAGAAGGTGCAGGTGCTCTTTGTGGGAGTGGTTGACGATATCTCATCCAAGTATACGAAAAGGAAGCCCATGCCATACCCTACTGCATCCATCAGTCACTGGAATGTTTGTGCAGCATTTTTGAGCCTAAAAGGCATTGTCAGAAATTCGAAGAAGTCGAAAGGTGTTATGATGGTGGTCTTGGGCACATCATCTAGGTTTACAGGCACCGTCAATTTTAGAAAATATCCTGCCCAAGGTTAGCTGTAAAGTTATGTATATAGCAGTCTGCAGTGGTAGCGTCGTTGAGACACCTGTAATCCCTGCGAGGTCTCCAGCCTCCCATGGGTTTGGGCACCATATGTAGCGGGGAAGGCCACAGGCTGTCAGATCTGCATATGATTCCATGTTCCTCCATTTTGTGGAATTCTTGTTTTGCAAGCCTCAACTTGTCAGGCGGCAGGCATTGGGCTTGGGCATGTAGAGGAGGTCCTTGGGTGAGGATGTGGTGTGCGATGCCATGTTTGAGTATGGCAGAGGAGAACAGGAGAGAGAAAATGTCTGGAAACTCCAAAAGAAGTTTGGCGAATTTGTTGTTCGAGTACTCCATGGCGTTGAGGTGCGGGACATGTAGTTTGGCTTTTCCAAGGTGGGAAGTCTGGAAAGTTGAGGTGTTCATCAACTGGCGCCCTTTTAAGAAAACCATCAGTGAGTGGGCTCTGAGGAAATCGGCACCCAGCAACAGCCAGGACACAGCAGCAAGAATGAACTTCCATGTGAACTTATTGTCGCCAAATTTCAGGGGTATAGTCCATGTTCCATACATACAAATTGAACTGTTTTTCGCCACAGTAAGCACCAGACCCATGATCCTGGAACAGGTCTCATAGCCCGAAGGAGGAAGGACATTAACCTCCACACTCATGTTGACTAGAAATCTGCACTGGGAGAGTTTGTCCCAGACATAGAGTAGGCTGTTATGGTGGCCACCCGCCGTAGCCACTGACACGAAGTCGTGCTTGTCCGGGGGAACTTGCACCCTCGTCGTTGGTACTTGTGGAACCAAGGCCTTTGGGTGCGACACAGCAATAATTTCTGTGGCCTTGTGCCTTGTTGTTTCACGCACCACAAAATGTCTGCATAGAAGGCCACTGTCCTCATCAGCCAACATGAAGTGGATGTCTTCTGGCATATGCTCCAAAAACAAGGCCTATGGCCGTCTGCCAGTGCCAACATGTCATTCATTAACTCAGAAGAGGCGCAGTCCCCCAGGCCATTGATATGGAGGAGGTGTGCAGCTCGTTTGTGTCTTAAGAGACCATAAAACCAGAGAAGGAGAGCTTCATATTTGCCAAGAGCTGGTGGGTCCCAAAGGAAATCCACTACTCGACAGGCTGTGTCCTGGTTGAGGGCGCTTACCATATGATAGTACCTAGTGGAGTCCACTTTTACCTTGCGAATGTGGAACTGCGCCTCAGCCTGTCAAAACCAAACTTCAGGTTGAGTGGTCCAAAAGACAGGCAGTTTGAGTGAAACCAAAATGTTGTCCATGTTGGGTCCAAAATATGTTTGGGCCCATCGGAGTCACCAATGTAGCAACTGTGTCACAGTGCAAAATGAAGAATGAGAAAATGATCAGATGTAGTTGAGTCAAAGTTCAGTAAAAAGTCATTTCCTCAAACAGTCATGTGGCTTTTTAAAACCCCGTGCATTCCAAATGATATTATGGGATTGTGATGATATTACCTCACTTGGAACCTCCCGTGTCGGTTCGATTAAGTCTCTGGTGAGCCACCACATTCTTATAATAAAGGAAAGGTTGCACAGAATAGTCTTGCGGGTCCTGGTATTTATGAGAATGAGAGGGAACAATGGAAATTTGGTTGATCCTAAGGGATCGCAATCAGGTAGATATTTACTCTACTGCTGTTTAAAAATATTGACTTGACCATTTACGACAGATGAGGAGGTGCTTTTCTTCCCCAAAGTGTCACAAAGCTTTACCTCTCTTCTTCATAGGACAGTGGAAGCAAGTTTTTAAGACAGAAGATAAATTATTGTCAAAGTGAGAAGGTGCAATGTTACCACAGGGAGATGGGACAAAGATCTGAGGTATAGACAAGTCAGCCATTGGTTATTGATATCTGTAGATGGCTTAAGGAGCAGAGTGACCTATTCTCTTTTCTCAAATATATGGTCACATTTTCATATGTACTTGAACAAAATCACCTCTCATTCTTCTCAACTTCGTTGAGTACAGGGTTAGTTTGTTTAATTTTTCCTCATTCAACAAATATGTCATTTCAGAATCAATTCTGTTCGATTACTAGCCCAAGTATATCCTTCCTTCGTATGAAATCTAAACCTGTACACAATATTCTTGGTGTGGTCTCACCAAGGCACATGCAATTCCTGCAAAATGTGTTTGCTTCTACTGTTTATTCAAATCGTTTTGAAATGAAGGCAAACAAATGACTTTCCAATTACTTGCCATCCACATCTATACACTAATTTTCAGTGACTTGTGTACATGGGTCTATAAAATTCAACATCTTTCATTCTCTCAGCATTTTAAAAAAATATTCTGCTTTCCTTTATTTTTAAAGAAAAGGTAAAAAAAGAAAAGTAAACTAAAAACTAAATTTAATCTATCCCCTCTTTCTATTCAAGGCTATCTTATCAATTAATTTTTAAAAATCAATTAATGTGGAACCACTGGTGACCACCAGAGAACAGGCAATGAACCATCAGAACATACAATAATTGTTCCAATTATATAAAAATTCTAAGAATGGGCCCCGCAATTTCATAAATTGAAACTCTCTATCTATATTATATCTAATTTTCTCTAAATTTAAATAGGACATTACATCATAGGAGGGGATAAATCATCTTTCCATTTCAATAAAATTTATATTTTTTCCAAGATAATTTTGTTACTTTTGAACAATTATAAGCTTTCCAATATACGCTTTTTTAGCTATTTACAAATTAGATATTTTGTTGAGTCTAAGCTTTCAGATTTCCAACACTAATATTCTTGATCTGTTTTTTAATTTACAGTTTTATTTTCATGGTGGATTAACATCATGTATTTGTAATAATTTACAGCTGGGATCAAGAGCGATTGCAAACGAAATTTGAACTTACCATTTTCAGATGAAGATTGGTACTCTACTCTCATCTTGATTAATGATTCCTAATTTTGTGCAAGACACTGCTTATTGCAATTTAAGGTCATATGTCCAAACTTAAATTATGTCATTTTTATGCAGCTATTATGTGAGAAATGTAAAATTTTTGAAGCATCTCTGATCCATATGTTTTGGGAGTTCCCAAATTTCTGTAAAGACATTTTCCAAACGTTATCAATGATTCTTAAGATTAATTTGAAACCTTGCTCATTAATTGCTTTGTTTGGTTTTTCTCAGGATTCAGATAAACTTGTATTGGCATCTCAGGAAAAAGTTTTAGCTTTTACCATGTTGCTTTTCTATTTTTAAACTAACAAAGTCGATACCCTGCATTTTTCTTAATATATTTCATCTGCTATTCTCTTGCCCATTCACTTAGCCTATATCCCCTAAAGACACTCTGCATTGTACTCAGAATCCATACTGGTACTCAGCTTTGTATCATCACTCAACTTTGATTACAGTACACTTAACCTTCTCATCCAAATCACTGGTTTAGATCCTGAACAAATGAAACAGCAGTAATACCTGCAGCACCCAAAAAAATCACAGCCTCCCAATCCAAAGATAAATTCTTTATTCTTATTCCCTGTTTTCTGTTCAGAAGCCAATTAATTAAGTAATGTCAGGGAACCTACAAAATAAAAAATGGATCTGTCAGTCAACTTGGAATTATAGAAGGTGAGACATGTTGGACAAATCTTTTTCTCATGTTTTTGAGATTGGGATAAGCTGAAAAGCTTAGGAGGAATGATCTGGAACAAAATTTATCCATGTAGAGTGAAGAAACAACAAACTTTGCTATTGACATACTTCCAGGTACATTTACATGGAATCCAACACAACGGTGATGATGGAGAACATTATATCCAAACATAGACTGAGATAACAACAACACTGGAGGGAAATTGTGATTAGGAGAACTTTCCTGATCTATATGTTCTGGTCCACAATGGAAGTGCTCCATTCTGAGAAATGAGTCAGGTCAAATAGAATAAAAATTAGTAGGAAAACATTGAGGAAACTCTGATCATAACATCAAATGGTTTGAAATAACTGTGGAAAAGAACCCACTGGAAAAACACTGAAGTGGAAAAGGATCAGTTTCAAAGAGATAAGAATAGATATGACTGAGGTAAATTGCAATTGAATATTGGGAGACAATTCTGAACTTCCTCATATGTTTTTTTTGAAGGGTGGGAGGAAACCAGAGTCCCTAAAGAAAACACACGCAGACACAGGGAGAACAATACAAGCTTCTTGCAGACAGCACAGGATTTGAACCCAGGTCTGGTCCTGATCGCTGACGTTGTAAAGGCGATGCACTCTTCTTTGGCTTGGCTTCGCGGACGAAGATTTATGGAGGGGGTAAAAAAGTCAGCTGCAGGCTCGTTTGTGGCTGACCAGTCCGATGCGGGACAGGCGATGCACTAACCGCTACACTAACCATGTAATGATAGGAAAAAAAGGTAAAACTATTTCAGCTATAGATTAGATAAATTCCTATGAACCAGAAACCGAGGAGCATCAGGGCTCCCTGGCTGACCAAAAATTGGAGAAAGTGGCAGATACAAGGTTGTTAATACATGTAAGAATCAGGCTGATGATACAAGTTCAAAAGAGAGAAATAAAATGAGAGGCCACGAACATGAGAGAAGATTGGCAGTTCAGTGAAGAGTATCCAAAATTAGTTTATAGGTATAAAAACAAGCAAAACGTTACAAGAGAAGAAGGTTGATCAATGGCCAAAATGAGTACTTCACAAAAGTCTTCAAAGAAGATGCGATTGGAGTCTTGGCAAAAAAAAAATGTAGTTAAGACTGGGATGGACAAAAAAATGAATAAGGTTCCTGAAAGGCTGGCTACATTTTAACTGAATATAATTCTGATGGGTTGCACCATTGTTGAAAGGAAGAAGTGAAGAACCAAAGAGATCATAATCTTTCAAACAAATATCGATTCAGATTTCAGATCTATTGTCAGAATACATGACATAACATACAACCCTGAGATTCTTTTTCCTGTGGGTGAGGCAGAATTTCCATTCATTGGCAGTGCAAAAAAAAACTACTCAGCGTAGAAATGTAAAGAAATATAAAGAAGCTGACTGTGCAATGCAGAGAAAAAAACACAATCAATAAAATACAATAGTAAGTGTCCTTGAACATGACCTTGATCAAAATTAGTATTCCTTCATTTTTTTTGATCAGTGGTGCAGCATTTGAAATTTTTCAGAACTCAGATGCCAAATTTAAGTTCTTGGGAGTCACTATCTCAGAGGATCTTTCCTGAACTCAACACACAAATGGCATTGTCAAGAATGCACGTCTGCACCTGAGGTAAAACACAGAATTCTGTTGACACTGTGGTTTTGAAAGAACACACACAAAAGCTGGAGAAACTCAGCAGGTCAAACAATGCCTTTCACACCTTGATGAAGGGCTCAATCTTGAAATGTTGGTGATGTATCTTTACTGTTGTTACATAAAGGCACTGTTTGACCTGCTGAGTTTCTCCAGCATTTGTTTGTTGTTGAGGTGTCTGAAGGTGGAGGAGTAATAGCTGTTCCTGAACCTAGTGGTGCAAGTCTTGTGGCACCGAGACCTCTTTCCTGATGGTAGTAATGAGGACAGAGCATGTGCTGGGTGATGTGGATCCTTGATGATTGCTGCTGTTCTCTGATAGCAGCATTCCCTGTAGATGGTGGGGAAGGTTTTGCTTGTGATGTCCTGAGCTGTATCCACAACTTTCACGGGGCTTGCCACTCAGGGGTTTTGTTGTCCCAAAAGCAGAGCGGGATGCAACCGGTCAGCACATTTGACACCACACGTCTGTTGAAATTTGCCAGGGGTCATACCAAACCTCTGCAAACTCCTGAGGAAATAAAGGTGCAGATGTGCATTCTTGACAATGCCATTTGTGTGTTGAGTTCAGGAAAGATGCTCTGAAATAGCGACTCCCAAGAACTTCAATTTGGCATCTGAGTTCTGAAAAATTGCAAATGCTGCACCACTGATTAAAAAAAAATGAAGGAATACTAATCGATGGTTGGGAAAGCTCTGGAAGCAAAAAAAAAAATCAGGGACTGAAGTAACAGCCACTTGGACATGCAAATAATTAGAAAAAAACATTTGGTAAAGTCAAATCATGCACAACTTGATAAAATACTTTGAGGAACTGAGATGCTGCCAAGGAAGTGTTCCAAAGGCATTTGATAAAGGAGACAGCAATAGGCAAAATTGAAGCCTGTGGAATCAAAAGGGCTGCAGCAGCATATATAGAAAACTAGCTAATAAACAGAAAACTGCAGATAGGAGTGAAAAGTCATTTTACTTTTGTATATTTATATTGGAGTAATAATTTAGACTTCGGTAAAAAGGGCATAATTTCCAAATTTGCAGTTAATACCAAACTTAGAGGTACTGTAAGGAAGGTGACAAAAGAACACACAGTCAGGCTTGTGAAATGTGTGTTTAATGCTGAAAATTGTTCAAAACTAGATGGCAAAAAATGAGTTAAGATCATTTAAACCAGGGGGCTTAAGTTTAAAAAAGTACAAGAGCAGCTATAAAGGCACAGCAGATGAATGCCCAGACTTTTGAAAAGATATAAAAATCTTTGGAGAGGGATTGACCAAAAGGATTTCAGGAATGAGGGACTTGGCTACACAAATAGAGAAATCAGAGTTGTACACAAGGGAAAGAGGTGACTGGAAGAAAATTTACTGGTGGTATTTCAAACATGGACAGCATTGGGTGTTCTAAGGGACATGGGTGTCCTTTTTTTCAAATTATTGGAATTTAATGTGCAAGTACAACAAACTACACCGTGAGCAGGTTTAGTTGCCCATTCAGAGCCAGCTCTTCAGCGCTTGACGTCCTGTTTTGCGGAAACTGCCAAAATGTTTGGCCTGGAAGTCAGCCTGAAGAAAACTGAGGTCCTCCATCAGCCAGCTCCCCACCATGACTACCAGCCCCCCCACATCTCCATCTCCATCAAAACTCAAAACGGTCAACCAGTTTACCTATCTCGGCTGCACCATTTCATCAGATGCAAGGATCGACAATGAGATAGACAACAGACTCGCCAAGGCAAATGGCGCCTTTGGAAGACTACACAAAAGAGTCTGGAAAAACAACCAACTGAAAAACCTCACAAAGATAAGCGTATACAGAGCCGTTGTCATACCCACACTCCTGTTCGGCTCCGAATCATGGGTCCTCTACCGGCATCACCTACGGCTCCTAGAACGCTTCCACCTGTGTTGTCTCCGCTCCATCCTCAACATTCATTGGAGCGCTTTCATCCCTAACGTCGAAGTACTCGAGATGGCAGAGGTCGACAGCATCGAGTCCACGCTGCTGAAGATCCAGCTGCGCTGGGTGGGTCACATCTCCAGAATGGAGGACCATCGCCTTCCCAAGATCCTGTTATATGGCAAGCTCTCCACTGGCCACCATGACAGAGGTGCACCAAAGAAAAGGTACAAGGACTGCCTAAAGAAATCTCTTGGTGCCTGCCACATTGACCACCACCAGTGGGCTGATCTCGCCTCAAACCATGCATCTTGGCGCCTCACAGTTTGGCGGGCAGCAACCTCCTTTGAAGAAGACCGCAGAGCCCACCTCACTGACAAAAGGCAAAGGAGGAAAAACCCAACACCCAACCCCAACCAACCAATTTTCCCCTGCAACCGCTGCAACCGTGTCTGCCTGTCCCGCATCGGACTTGTCAGCCACAAACGAGCCTGCAGCTGACGTGGACATTTACCCCCTCCTTAAATCTTCGTCCGCGAAGCCAAGCCAAAGAAGAAGAAGAAAGAAGACAACAAACTAGGAAGATAAACCAAATTCCTTATACAGGTGCCTAACTTTTTATCTGGGGTCAGGCACCAACCGCAGTTCGGAATCTTCCAGATTTCAGAATCACTTTATAAGGCAGTCCCTTTAAGCCTGCCAGCCCAAGTTGCACTGCCATCTCTCCTGTCCTCCCTTGCTTGCCCAAGTCGTACTGCCATGTTCCACCCCTTATCCACCTGCATCATGCTACTGTCTCTCCCCTACTTGCTCACCTGAGTCGCGCTGTCACCTCTCCCCCCTCACCTGCCCCCATCGCGCTGCTGTCTCCCTCCCCCTCTCGCCTGCCTGCTCTGCACTTCCGTCTCTCTCTGCTGCCCCCCACACCGCCATCCACCTGCATCATACTACTGTCTCTCCCCTATTTTCTCACCCGAGTCGCGCTGTCACCTCTCCCCCCTCACCTGCCCCCATCGCGCTGCTGTCTCCCTCCCCCTCTCACCTGCCTGCGCTGCACTTCCGTCTCTCTCTGCTGCCCCCCCCCACACCGCTGTACTAGTGCCAGGGGAACGGCCCCCTCCTTAGTTCTCCTGCACCGGCACAGCTGTTTCAGATGCGTGGGGGATTATGGGTAGCGATGACAGCCATCGATCCCGCATTGAGCCACTGCCAGGCTGACTGAAAGTGCCACGGATAGGCACCAGTATACAGAGATTTAGAGGTGCTTAAAGTAAAAGAACGACATGGAATATTCCAGCATAAGTTGAGCGAGAATTACGCACGACGGGTAGGACAGTGACGCGGAGCACAACGGGCCGCATCAGGTCATATTTGGCGCCAAATTCCATCTTTGATGAGCAGGTGTCATTTACCCTAAAAAGTGTCAGCTTTTGGAGATTGTCGTTTTTCGGAATCTTGGATAAAAGGTTAGGCACCTGTAGTAAGAGGTTTTGAGTACAAGAGGAATGATGTTTTATGGCCCTGATTAGATCATACCCTCTTTCTTTGGCTTGGCTTCGCGGACGAAGATTTATGGAGGGGTAAATGTCCACGTCAGCTGCAGGCTCGTTTGTGGCTGACAAGTCCGATGCGGGACAGGCAGACACGGTTGCAGCGGTTGCATGGGAAAATTGGTTGGTTGGGGTTGGGTGTTGGGTTTTTCCTCCTTTGTCTTTTGTCAGTGAGGTGGGCTCTGCGGTCTTCTTCAAAGGAGGTTGCTGCCCGCTGAACTGTGAGGCGCCAAGATGCATGGTTTGAGGCGAGATCAGCCCACTGGTGGTGGTCAATGTGGCAGGCACCAAGAGATTTCTTTAGGTAGTCCTTGTACCTCTTCTTTGGTGCACCTCTGACACGATGGCCAGTGGAGAGCTCGCCATAAAACACAATCTTGGGGAGGCGATGGTCCTCCATTCTGGAGATGTGACCTACCCAGCGCAGTTGGATCTTCTTCCCAATTAGTGAATAACATTATCATGTTAGAGGGAATGTAAAAAACAAATTTAGAAAAAAAAATTAAATGGAATCTCATTGAAGATACAAAAATTCTGATGGATCTTTACAAGATATATGCAGGAATGTTTCCCCTGGATAGGTTTGTAAGTGATTGCCATTCAGAATCGAGGTAAAAAGATACGTCTTCACCAAGTCAGTACTGAATCTTTGGAATACTCTTCCAAAGGTAGCACATCTCAGTCAGTGAAATATATTTAAGAGTTGTATCAAATAGGGATTCAAGGAACTGGTTCAGATTAAGTGGAGTTGAAGTAAATGGCATGACCTTGATTTTATTGCATAAAAAAAAAACGCAGCCTATTCCTGTGTTTATTTATTGTGCTCTTATATCGAAAATTTGTAAGAGAATTCCAATATTTCAATCAGTTTTAAGACCTAGCCTCTTCTATTTAAGTATTCTATCATTCAAATGATTAAATTTAAAAATGCCATGAAATCACGTAATCTCCTCATACTTCACCTGTGGATTTGACCATAGCAACAGATATATGAAACTAGTTGACATCAAGGCTCTTTTAAGTATCCCACTTGATTTCGACAAGGCTGGTTACTGGAAGAAGCAATTTACCAAAAGGGAATTGACCAGTCTGGAAATTAATTATATAAGCAGCTGGTGATGATGCAGTCAAGCTGATGTGAATGCAGCTTGATATTTTAAATAGCCATCACAGAAGGGGGCATGAAGGATTGAGATCACATTTAGACAAACAATGCTTTCAGTACATTCTCGTCATGTTTGGTTTTTACTCTGGATGTCTGACACAGATACTTCAAATATTCTTTCCATGAGGAAAGAAAAACACTGATTTCAGATGGTTTTCTTCTTTAATTTCAATAATTTTCAGAAGCTTCTATGAAGTGGTCATCTGCTCAAAAATAGTAAATTGTTGCAAAATTTTATAAATAAGAAGCATCAATAAATTGAAACTGTAATGTTTGTTTCCTTGATAGATGTCTAACAAATGGACTAGAGATTGTGCTTTGCAAGCCACGAGAGTCTTTTGTTTCTAACAGCACTTCCCTTCTGTGTTTCCTGCCACTGAGCTCTTCCAAATGCAGCTGCTGTTATTGTTGGCCAAATCATCGCCATTTTCAACGTCCTCCTCTCTCCTGCTGAAGGGTCTTACTCGTGCTTGCCACATCACTAGATGAGAATCCGATGCCAGGATTGCCTTATTTGCATAAGTGCACCTCACTCTGGGTAGTGCCCGAGAAATGATAAATGATCTGGAAACAGATGCAATGAAGTTTCCTAATTTGATATGCAAAATAGATAGATTACAGATCTCGGCTCGAGCAGTATCTGTAGAAATCATTGAAGTTTGTTTGAAATTCTATTTTGTTCGTTTGACCTTGGGTTTCCTTGTCTGAAGAATCATTATTTTGAAGTAAATGCTACTGCTGCGCATGAACAGAGAAAAGTTCAGCTGATCCTCTGACCAGCTCATATTACAACGGAGTATTATAAAAACCACTATTCCTCAACCACAAATAGCCATATATTACTTTTTGCTATCACACAGATCGACTTCACCTCCCAATCACCTTGGTTGAATGGCTAAAAAAAATCACAATCATTTCTCCATTTTCTTCACACAATGGATCAAATCTCATGCCTCAGCAGCTGCACCTCATTCATCCCAAATATCTTCCTAGTTCTCACTCTTCAAGCTCTTACCTGAAGAAGGGTCAGTCGAGGACAGTAAAACTGTATAACTGCAAAAACAATCAATGGATCTTTGGGAGAGCGAGAGCAAAGGAATAATGTCAGAAACAGTTAAGGAAAAAAAATTAATTGAAAATATGAGCTGTTCACCAACTAAATAATTTTAATGTCAAAGGTTGATCTATTAATTAAATATTCAATCCTTGCTATTTGGCCTTTATTAAAAATCTGGCATAATCATTTATAGTAGCAAGTTGTTCTGATAATTCAAAATGTTAGCTGGGTGATGGAAAATACTTCATATTAGCATGACGCAAAATATTTTTCTAATTTTAAATGGCTGCAAACTCAGAGTTCCATGTTTTAAAATGTCAGTAAAATAAATGAAAAATTCTTAAACCAGTGTGTAGTAGAAAAATCAGATATGGACACATAGTTATGGCAGAAAGTAGGCAGTCTGCTCAAAAGGCCATCCACTTTTGCAATGAATTACCTGGCCTTTCCGAGAAGCAATACACTCTGGGGTTTAGCTTCACTCGGGAGGTCATTACTGAGATATGTGCTTTGCTGGCTCCAGTTTTAGAAGGATCCTCAGTGATTTCTACTACTCTGCCTTTGGCTGTTAAGGTTACAGGAGTCATTAACCTTTTGGCTACTGGCATTTTCTTTTACCAGGAAGAGATTACAAGTTGGACTGGACAAAGTGACAGAAACCTGGCTTCAAAAGCCAATGGTCTGATCTAGAAAGCTGTAATGTTCATATTCATTCTCCAATATTGTAATGAAACAGTTGTACGTGTTCAGCTTTGTCAGATTATTGTTGTGCAATCAGATAGAGACTTCCTTCCCCCCGACCACACACTAAAATATAGCTGTCAGCCAAATCTAACCGGTCAATAATTAGAATAGCAAGTCTATACCTTCAATGTCCATCTTTAAATTTGGTGGTGACCCATCTGGCATTATCAGCTACAACAGAGCTTACAACTAATTTTGAAAAAGCCAAAGTGAATATTAAGCAAACAACAATCTCAGTATGTTAAGTGACCAATTTACACCAACTCTGAATAAAGTATACGAATAGATGTTGGCTGAGCATTCGACAGATGGTCAATGATTGCAAAAGGAGGTAATATTCAATTTAAATACTGATTTAAATTCAACTGGGAGCATTGGGTGAAAATCCGAAAGGGAGTGGTGCAAAAATGACGACAGGAACGGCAGAACCAGGTAAAACTGGGGGTCGGGTCAAGAAATGAGCACGATCCTGGAAAAAATGGAAAATTTGAGTAAACTTTTCATAAATGTTGAAATGGTGATGAGATATGATGGAGAAAATTACCAAAATAAAAGAGATTGTTGAAGGCCTGAAGAAGAGTGGGTCAAGCAGTTTGAATTGATGAAAATGCATGAAAAACAGAGTTGGATAAACAAGGACAGTTTGACAAAATTGACTATATGGAGAACTTTAGTTGACGAAATAATGACCTAATTATTGGACTAAAGGAAGGAATTGAGGGAAGAGACCCAGTGAATTTTTTCAAAAATGGATCCCACGAGTGTTGGGAAAATCTAAATTTGGATTAAAAACTGCATATCAAGAGAGCTCACCAAACACTCGGACCCAGAAGAACTGGCGATCTGAGACGACGACCAGTTCTGGTGATACTTTTAAGCTATCAAGAGCCACATACGATTACTCTAAAGAAAATAATGGCCTGCCTGAGGTTGATCATGAAAAGGTACTATTTTTTCAAGATTTTAGCCTGACCTTGATTAAACAAAGAAAAGAATTTGAAGATGTAAAAAGACACTATGTGTTAAAAACTTGAAATACTTGATACATACTGCAACTTTGAGGGTCGAAGTAGCAGAAGGGAACCGACGACTTTCTGCAAGGTTTATATTAAAAAAATCAAAGTTGCTCAGAGAGAAGGCTGTGAAAATATTAATAATGGAACTAAGTAAAAGTACTGCGTTCTATTTTTACAAAACCATCTTGTATCTATTGTTTAAAAGTACATAGAAATGTTCATGGAGAGCTCAGTAAAATGGGGAAAAAATCTGGGAAAAGTGGTAGCAGATTGGAAACTCCGGTCTAAGGGGGAGAATGGCACCTGGAAAGAAGTAGCAAAAAAAGATGGCGCCAAAGGAAGAGGGTCTTTTTCCTCGAGAGATTCCGTGGGATTTCGGGGCTTTACACATACGTCACCATTGGGGCAGGAAGATTGTGTATTTTTTTTATAAAGGAGAAGGATCACTATTATATAAAGAGATTTTACTGTTAAAAAATACTGGTTTAGAGAAGAATATGGACAGAATATTAAAATTTATTAGTTTTAATGTTAATGGTCTTGGTATACCTAAAAAAATTAAAGGTAAATGTAGTCTTTTTAAAAGAAACACATTTTACAAAATTGGAACATGCAAAGTTAAAAAGATGGGTAGGGCAAGTAATATTGTCTTCATTTGGATCAAAAGCAGGAGGTGTAGCAATTTTAATTAATAAAAATATACCAATAATGATTAAATAGACTTTAACCAATCAAGCTGGAAGATTTCAAATGGCACACTGAAAAATTTATGCAGAATCATGGATGTTTATGAATATTTACACCCCAAATTATGATGATGAAGTCTTTATGAAGGATTATCTTTTTTAAAACCGCAGGGGAAAGACAAAATATATTGATTGGAAGAAATTTCAATTTTTGTTTCGATCCAAATTGGACAAATCAGCAAGAACAGTAACAAGGGCGAAAGCTGCAAAAATGACATTGTCATTTATGAAGGATTTAAATTTAATTGATATATATAATGGTTCAACCTTTACAAAGAGACTGTTCGTTCTATTCAAGGGTACATGATTCATATACAAGGATTAACTTATTTTTAATGTTGGCCCAGGTACAAAGCAGGGTGGTAAAAATGGAGTATTTGGCAAGACTTTTATCAGACCACTCGCCATTATCTTGTAATAGAAGTACTAAGCTCCACATTGGAATAGAGTTCACCCAAACATCGACTTGCATTCTGGTTACAGTCTGGAAGTGGGGACGCAAATCGATTTCACCTATAATGATAAGTCAATCATTATAGGTGAAATATACTGTACAAAATAAAATACGTATTTATCTAAACCGCTATATTGTACATACACATGTACATATACATACAGATAGATTTCAATTACATATATGTACTATGCTATAAGTTAGATGTACATTGTGTACCATAATACGGCTGGCAGCGCGATTGCTTTGTTTTGACGTTTAAGTCCACGTGTCAAATGAGTGATGAATGACTTAACTTCCGCTAAGATCCACCAAAGTCAGTTCCAGCATAAATTTAAATTTTTTTCCGCCCTAATGGTGACCTTGGACATTTCTACAATCAGACGTTACTCGATCAGGCGCAAGTCAAGGTACGGCTGTAGGATGAAAGTCAGCTACTTTACGAAAGAAGATGGAAGATAATATCTTGGGAGGCAGTTGTGCAAAAAGATTGAATTAAAAGGGGACAAACAATGCAGGTAATGAAAATAAAAATCCTTTAGTGAGTTTGTTTAATGAGTTTATTGCCATATATATTGTAAAATGTGAGGTTTTTCAGTTGGTTGTTTTTCCAGACTCTTTTGTGTAGTCTTCCAAAGGCGCTATTTGCCTTGGCGAGTCTGTTGTCTATCTCATTGTCGATCCTTGCATCTGATGAAATGGTGCAGCCGAGATAGGTAAACTGGTTGACCGTTTTGACAACCAACTGAAAAACCTCACAAAGATAAGCGTATACAGAGCCGTTGTCATACCCACACTCCTGTTCGGCTCCGAATCATGGGTCCACTACCGGCATCACCTACGGCTCCTAGAACGCTTTCACCAGCGTTGTCTCCGCTCCATCCTCAACATCCATTGGAGCGCTTACATCCCTAACGTCGAAGTACTCGAGATGGCAGAGGTCGACAGCATCGAGTCCACGCTGCTGAAGATCCAGCTGCGCTGGATGGGTCACGTCTCCAGAATGGAGGACCATCGCCTTCCCAAGATCGTGTTATATGGCGAGCTCTCCACTGGCCACCGTGACAGAGGTGCACCAAAGAAAAGGTACAAGGACTGCCTAAAGAAATCTCTTGGTGCCTGCCTCATTGACCACCGCCAGTGGGCTGATATCGCCTCAAACCGTGCATCTTGGCGCCTCACAGTTTGGCGGGCAGCAACCTCCTTTGAAGAAGACCGCAGAGCCTACCTCACTGACAAAAGGCAAAGGAGGAAAAACCCAACACCCATCCCCAACCAACCAATTTTCCCCTGCAACCGCTGCAATCGTGTCTGCCTGTCCCGCATCGGACTTGTCAGCCACAAACGAGTCTGCAGCTGACGTGGACTTTTTACCCCCTCCTTAAATCTTCGTCCGCGAAGCCAAGCCAAAGAAGATATTGTAAAATGTACAAATGCACCAAAATTCTTACTTGCTGCAGCCAAAATAAAACACAATAGTATGCACTGAATTACTGTATAGAAAGAGATTATGAATGCAAAAGATAGATAATAAATATTCACAGTGCATGCAAGAAAAAAAGTAGTGTTACAGTGGTGTAGACAGGCCTTTTTGTGGCACTGGAGTAGTTTATGATAAGGGGAGGTTCAAAGACTGACAGATGTTAGATAAAACTGTTCTTGAACCTTTTTGAATGAAGGAAATTTTTAAAGCTAAAATCAAAACAAATTTTTGGTATTACAATGTTATTTTATGGTGTGATGCCAAGGAAGTGGAAATAAAAGTGACACGGTTACCAAAATAACAGTTAAACTCCTGGTATCTGGCACCTATGGGGATTGGTAGATGCTGGATAAGTGAATTTTCCAGTTACTTGAGATTGCATGTTGTGTGATTGGCGAACTAATGGCAAGGCATGCCAATTTTCAAAAACTTCTGTATTTTTTCCTTATTTATTTTCACAAATTTTTTGCCAGTTGCTTGAGGCTGCCAGTTACTTTAATTCTGGATAACAGGGGTTTTTACTCGATATGAATTCTAACAGTAATATCTTCTTATAGAGGCAGAGAACCTGCAAAAATTTAGAATAATAATGCAAATGGCCCCCCAAGGAGTAAAATCCAAATCTACTTGTAACAATATGAATGATTAGTTTGAATCAATAAAAGCTGCAGCTCTCCCATGAGGGTTAATTTTGTTCAAGATCTTCCAAAACAGGAGTGTCAAGCAAACAGACAAGTAGGTGAATAATATCATGATTCCAGGTTAGCAGTGGAACTTCAAAAATCACATTTAGTTGAGAAGATAATGAGGGAAATGACAAGTGTCACATTACCTTTTCCAACTGCTGAAGTTGTGGCTGGAGTACATTGTGATAGTTGTGTACTTTGCCCATAATACTTCAATACACAAAGTATTGGCATGTTGATTATAAAATATTGACAAGCCCACCTCACTGACAAAAGGCAAAGGAGGAAAAACCCAACACCCAACCCCAACCAACCATTTTTCCCCTGCAGCCGCTGCAACCGTGTCTGCCTGTCCCGCATCGGACTTGTCAGCCACAAACGAGCCTGCAGCTGACGTGGACTTTTACCCCCTCCATAAATCTTCGTCCGCGAAGCCAAGCCAAAGAGAAGAGAAACTTTCATTCACAAAATAAAACCAGAAAAATAACTAAGAATAACTAAGAGAAAAAAGTTAACATTTTAGGTCAATGGTCTTTCATCTGAATTGTGACGTTAGAACTCAAATGCGTTTTACGTTGCAAGAAATGGGAAGATAAAGTGAATGTCTGTAATGGGATGAACCCCCAAGACAGATTGGCAATAGGAATACCAGCTCAGAGAGGGTGGTAAAGGCTTGTTAATTGTAGCTGATGGGTCTATAGAAGAATGAAAGCAGAGAGGAAATAAAAATAAACAATGCAAATAAGAGACACAAAATTACTGCCAATATTCAAATACAGAAGAAACAAAATATAATGCTGGAAATCATAGGCCCATTAGGCAGTATCTGTGGTGAGAGAATAAATGGCAAGTTAGGCAGCATCTACGGTGAGAGACAACAGAGTTCAGGTCCAGTTAAGCTAGCCAGTTCTGAACCAAACTAGAAAGACTACTGATGTGAAACTGTGTTAATTCTTGACAGTGTTGTCCTAAAAGAAAAGGGCAAGATGCTGTTTCTCAAGCTTATGTTCAGTTTTGTTGAAATATCACAAGGGGTGCAGAAGATTCAAAAATGGAATGGTGAAACAAATCAATAGGCAACTGGAAGCAGAGAGTAGAGCTTTCATCAGAACCAATTTCTGACCATCTTCAACTTGAAATATTAGCATTGTACTCCTTTCCACAAATCCCACCTGAATGTTTCCATTATACCTATATTATTTCATCTTACAGACTATACTTAATTTTATGTAAGATTTTTTTTTAAACATGGAGGAGACCTTGGCATGAGCAATGAATGCGGTGAAAAAAAGGCAAGCGAATCATAAATATACCTAAAGGAGAACCAGTGTACCTTTTGACCAGGCATAAGCTAAGTTAGCAATGAATTCAACAATTTCAGCTAACCAGCCTTTGCAATTCCTTTGGAGTTTCTGAGGTGAGGTGAAGCCACATTTGGAGTATAGTATGCAATTCTGGTCACTGCATCACAGGAAGGGTGAGGAGTCTTCAGAGGCGTAGAAATGATTCACCCAAGATGCTGCATGGATTAGAAAATATTGGCTAGAAGGGGAGGTTGGACAATCCTGGATTATTTTCTCTGGAGCATTGCAAGCATGGATGGGTTAGATCAGAGGTGTCAAACTCAAATTCACGGAGGGCCAAAATTAAAAACTTGGACTAAGTCGAGGGCCGAACTAAATATTTATTGAAAATTTTCAACAACATCTGCATGTTTTCTCTTCTTTCAACATATGTAATGTTAAACTTTTTCTTATTAAAATAAATGTTTAATAATAGTTTTGGATAAACTCTTTCCAGAAGCATTAACAAATGAGAAATAAAATATTCAATAATAATATTTCTCTATAGAGGATTTGTCAAATGTTGCTAGTGTGCTGTCGAATAGTAAAATCTGAGGGCTATTGAGAATGTGGGAGAATAACATGATTCCTGAAACAATCAAATGGGTGACTGATTGTGGGCATGAACTCTAGCAGGGTTATTTGCCATGCCCTTTTTCCATTGGTACAGATATCCTTTGATTTACACACTTTTCAAGTTTTATGCCTAATGAGCTTGTATCCAGGTGCAGGACCATTTTTAACCAGGAATATATTTATCACTGTGACATGAAACTATTGGAAGATCGTTTTATCCTGAGATTAAAGTTCATAATACTTTATGAGGGTGGGGTTTGCGGGCGATCGGGTTAGAGAACGACAGTGCGGGGGCATCGGCTCTCGCTGCAGGGCGGCACCTCGGCGGATCAGCGGCCCCGTCACCGTGAATCGTGGGTCAGCCTGCGGCAGGGAGGGGGAGTGGGCTACAGTCCTGGCAAGGTCATGCCCCCCTAAGTTTCTGCCGGACCCCCCTTGACCTGCTGAGTTTCTCCCGGACCCCACTTGACCTGCTGAGATTCTGCCGGACCCCCCTTGACCTGCTGAGTTTCTGCCGGACCCCCCTTGACCTGCTGAGTTTCTCCCGGATCCCCCTTGACCTGTTGAGTTTCTCCCGGACCCCCCTTGACCTGTTGAGTTTCTGCCGGACCCCCCTCGACCTGCTGAGTTTCTCCCGGACCCCCCTTGACCTGCTGAGTTTCTCCCGGACCTCCCTTGACCTGCTGAGTTTCTCCCGGACCCCCCTTGACCTGCTGAGTTTCTCCCGGATCCCCCTTGACCTGTTGAGTTTCTCCCGGACCCCCCTTGACCTGTTGAGTTTCTGCCGGACCCCCCTCGACCTGCTGAGTTTCTCCCGGACCCCCCTTGACCTGCTGAGTTTCTCCCGGACCTCCCTTGACCTGCTGAGTTTCTCACGGACCACCTCCCCTTGACCTTCTGAGTTTCTCCCGGACCCCTCCCCCTTGACCTGCTGAGTTTCTCTCGGACCCCCCTTTGACCTGCTGAGTTTCTCCCTTCTGGTGTTTTTACGAGAACCACAGACTTTCGCTCATACATTGATGAGGGGGATCAAGGGCCAAACATTATCAGGTACCTCTCTGCTGGATAAAGGATACGGTTTAACCCGCTGAGTTTCTCCAGTGTTGGGTTTTCACGAGGTAGAGTCAAAGGGCCGAAGGGCCTGTTTCTGATCTGTAATGTTCTACGGACCCTGCTCTTCTTTCCGTGCCGGTGTCCCAGGACCTTTCCAGGGCAGTCTCCGCGCTCAGGACCGCGCTGGGATCCCGGTCAGCGGTGGAGGAGCAGGTGAGCACGGCTAATCCCGATCCAGCCCACGCCACTCCCGAGATTGGCAGGGGGGTTCCACCCTACCTGCCCGACCAGCCTCGCTCTCCACGTATACTCCAGGCACCCGCCACTGGTCCGGTGGGAAGGCGCAGGGCGGCTGGCGCCCCCATCGCCCAGCGGGGAGCCCCAATCTTCCCTCCGGCATCCTGACTCCATCTGCAGCTCCAAGAAACGCTGTGCCACTGGGGTTCCAGGAGCTGGGAAGCGGCCTTGGCTTCCCCTGACACCGGCCAGGCCGCGCTGCGGTGGGGGGGTGGGCGGGGGGACACAACAGCGTGTTTATAAAACCACCCACCGCTATTTTTCAAGGACCAGGATTTTTCTCTCTCTCTCTCACCCCGGGACACAGTGGTTACTGTGCATGCGCTATACTGGCGCGGCGGCCAGCGGGCCACCTCTAATACATTTTTTATATGATCTTGCGGGCCAAATATAATTATATCGTGGGCCAGAGTTTGACATGTGTGGGTTAGATAGTCAGTCCTTCTCCCTCCCCTGTGCGGAAATGACAAGTACTAGCGGTGAGCGGGAGGTTTGAGCTAGTCGAGTTGTTCTAGTGAACCGGTGTGGACTTGAAAGGCCGACATGGCCTGTTTCTGCTCTGTAAATAGTTATATGGTTACAGAGGGCATGGTGAGCAGAAGAGATTTGCAATGTGTTATTTTTGTAAAGATAGTAGAATGTACTGCCAGGGAAGGTGGTGGAAGCAGATAATACCACAACATTTAAAAGGATTTTAGACAGGCACATAAATAGGCAAAGGATAGAATGATATAGATGATGTGCAGGCAAATAGGATTAGTTAAAATCAGCATCAAGGTCGGCTAAGATGTTGTGATCTGAAGGCCATGTTCCTATGCTGGATGTAACAGTTCAGTGTAATTGTTTCAAAACTGGCCAGTTAACATAATACCACACAAACCTTTTTTTCTCTCTTCACAGATGCTGCCTAACCTAGAGTGTATTTCCAGCATTGTTTACATCAAATTTCCAGCATCTGCAATGTTTTGTAACTGAAAGATCTACAATTTGTTTCTCCCCCTTCTCTATTCATTAATTTCCCCATCTACATCTCCTCCAGAAAATATGCTGCAGTTAACAAGAACTCACTTCTCTCTCAGCCAGCATGACCAGGTCTCACTCAATCTTTTGCTGTCATTCTTGCACAATCCCTTTGTTCTCTCCACATTTTCGGTCTATCCCTTTAATGTTCTTCAATTCTGAGGATCAGTAACAAACTTTTAAAAAATCAACTGCACCACCTCTCTTATTTTTCACATTATGAACCATATCGACCAAAATACACACAAACATTTCCCTCTTGAATATACAGTGTCATTTTCTCCCTTTTTCCACCCCTCCCTTCACACCCCCCCATCCCACCCACTAAACATTCAACATATACAATACATTAAACCCATTAAACAATGTCATCACACAATGAAAATAAACAAGAAAATTGTGTCATCTACTTTTACACACTGGGTCAGTTCATTTCATCTTCTTCTCATTCTGTCACTCATCACAAAAATAATAGACAATATGAAGATGAATTTATATGCCATTATTCTCAAGACTAAAAATTTCTGTTACTGTAAAAAGAATTTCACAACAAAACATTCAGTTCTTTGTAAGTTACTGTAATTTTTGCTTTTATACAAGATGTATAAACTCTTCTGGGAAGAGCTTGTAGCCACTTTGGTAATACTAATTTGAGCCTACTACACTGAATCATGACACAGAAATTTAAATATTATCCAGAGGAGGGGCAGATAAATGCAAGGACTGATGCTCCCCCCTCAGGATGCCCATTTCTCTCGGGCCACCATGCTACACCAAAAGTATATTGATACCTCAAGAGCTTAGGAACAATAATCTTCTGTTAAGTCTGCAAGGTCTAGAGAGGCTAAAGAATTGATTTTTCATTCCAAATCATCATATCATGTGGAGGGAAGCCAAAGGGAACTTGAGTCTGATATGAGGTGATGACATTTGTTGAAAGGGCATACCCCAATTTTCCCTTTCTTTGATGGAAATAAATTAATTTGGGAAAAAAATACATGCTGCGACAACATAAATGACACCTTTGCAATTGTAATCATCAGCTTGTTTTGCACTTAGTCCTTTCACAAACAATGTGTGCCTTGTAAAATTGTTGAATCAGAGCCTTTACTCTTCTGGGAAAACAAGATTCCCTGGTAATCATAATAAAAGGACAGATTTGTGATTTATTTTCTGATTTAGTTCATCAGTTACTGTGTGTAAAGAGTTTTCTACTTTAGAACATATGACTATCAAAATTATTTTCACTTAATTTTTGTTACAAAAAATTCCCTCTTCCCTCTGTAATTTATTAGCCACTGGTGAAAAATAAAATCATTTGTTTCTAAAATAATCAAAGCCTTTAATAAGCACAAAATCTACATTTACAAAAATCAGCTTTAAGCAATTATTATGACCCAGTACTGATAACCTGCATAACCTGTCAAAAGATCACCGCATACAGCTGTAAAAAATCACAAAAGTTTGAGATAAGGAATAAAATTTGATATTAGGTGCAGGGAGGAAGATAGGGAGAAAATAGATAAACATATGAAAGAAACACATTTTATCAACTTTTTTTTTTAAAAGTCACTGAGTATGGGGGAAATCTGATTTGTATGTGGTTTCACCAGGTCAATGGGGTTGACAGTCACAGCCAAGTCCCTCCTTTGTCATGCTTCCTCTAATCTGAAGACATGTAAACGACATCTCAAAATACAGTGCTGCCATATGCAAAGCATTTTCTCTGGCACACTGCACTGTGGGGAGGCATAGTCCATGTCCAGCTCCTTAACTTAGTCCCTTGCCCTTCACTCCACTTCCAGTAAGTCACTGCACTTTAACTTGTCACTCCTTAATACCTTCAAGGACACCTTTCTCCCATGAACCCTAATCCTTGAATCCTAACACTTTCCCTGATATCCCCAGGTTCCAAATCCTTTCCTAATCCAGGAGCCTTGTACATGAGAAAATGTCTCGCAGATGAAGAAAACAACAGTGCTGCATTGAAATATGTCCATTCACATTCTCTGACTGGAGACCATGCAGAAGAGGGGCATGCTGTGTTTACCAAACCAACTGATGCAGTGAACAACATTTTTTTTAATTTTTATTTATTCGTTTAAAACCACACAATAAAACACATAATTAAGGATCATTCAAAACAATACATTTGGTATATAAAAAGGAATGAAAAATATGAAATCCCCTCCTCGCCCATATACAACAAAGAAGAAAAAAACAACAGGATAAGAGACCCTCAACAGAGATCTCTTATAATATACTGAGACATTAAGGAGAAGGGAACGTCAGAACTTCGTTTAAATATTAACATCCATATTTTGTAAATAAGGGCTCCATATCTTCTAAAATATATATTTGTCTCTTAAATTCTCAAGTGGTATACAACTCCGGACTTCAGCAGGCCATCTTTCTATACCCAAATCTATATCAGACTTCCAAGTTATGGCAATACATTTTCTTGCTCTTGCTAAAGCAATTTAAACAAACTTCTTTTGATACATATTCAATTTAAACTTAGGTTCAATATTCTTAATATCACTCAATAAAAATAGCATTGGATCTTGTTGGAATTTAATCCCCATTGTTCATTCCAATAATTTACTAATTTCTAACCAAAAAGATCTAACTTTAGGTCACTGTCAAGTAGAATGCAAAAATGTACCAATTTCCTGTCCACATCTAAAAGATTCTGATTTAATTTTTTAATTTATATGGTCTTAAATATAACTGATGAATAAAATTATATTGCACCAGTCTATATCTCACGTTTAGTGCACTTTTCATATTTTCTCTCCATATCCCAATCTAAGTTCATCTATTTATTTATTCAAATCTACTTCCCATATTTGTCTTGAATTATGGAGCCCTATTTTTCGGGCTTTCTTTTGTATTAACCTATACATCATTGAAATAAATTTCTTTATATTTCCTTTATGTAACAATAATTCTAATTCTGTTCCTACTGGTAATAATGGCTCTTGACCATAATTTTCACAAAAATTTCATAACTTGATCATAACAAAATCTGGTATTTTCAGGTATTTTGAACTTCTCCTTCATTCTATTAAAATAAATAAATTTCCCTGCTTCAAAAACATCTTGTATCTTCTTAATTCTCCGACACTGCCAAATCTTAAAAAAATTATTTCCCACAGAAAAATGGAATCAATCTATTTTGAAATAATGGTGTTTTTCCAGACAATGATCCTCCTCCCCCAATTTTTTTTAAATCAACCATATTCCAAAGCTCAATTAAATGCTTCAATATAGGAATCTCTCTATTCATTATTAAGTGACTTGCTATCTAAATGTTTTGCACCATCAACTAAAAATTTGATTTGTCCATCCTCAATTTAATGGTGACCACAGCTGTTAAATAACAGCAGCGGGTCCCTTTGACATCACTGATAAAATGGTTTAATGTGAGAAAAAACATCCCCCAGGAACTCATCTCCATGCATAACACTGAATTCAATGAGAAATGAGGGTTCAACCAACAGATGATTTTCTAAGAATGCAGCCACTTTGTAACATGGGGATTGCTTGTATTATAAACTTGGGATGTTCCCAATTACTATTTCCTTGTTTACAGGTGCTAATTTTAATCAAAAAGAAAAAAAAAATCACAAATTTAGTTGAAGGTAAACTTAAGAAAATTCACAATGATGAAATCTCCAGGCGTTAAGGTGAATTTTATTCTCAGGGAAGCAAACAAGCTTGACTTTGTGTTACGAGCCCAGAGGACCCCAAAACGCAGCAGCAATAGATATTCACCAAGACAAATGGTTACTTAAACAAATGTTGCTTTTAATTATCTTTAAACATGAAAATAGAATCACATTTTAACTTAACTAACCTAACTTAACCCCCTTCTAATTCTAAGCACAAGTGTATGCAATGTGAGTGTAAATTCAGAAAAGTTCTTTGGTTCACAGTCCTATCTCACTTCTCATTCCTCCACGTTCACTGGTTACAGGCAATTCTTAAACTGTGCACAGAGTTTAAAATTTATAAAGTTCACCAGGCTTTAGTGCTTGAAAGGTAAATGGTTACCGCTCAGGAAGGTTCTTGTTGGTTTTCAGAGAGATTTGTTGTTCATTTTTAATCAGCCACTTCAGTGTCTTGCTAACAAAACTTGCCCATTCAGGATTCTCCAAATGATAACCTCTTTCTTTCAGGTCACCACAGAGTTCCTTTTTATTTCTCTTATTCCAAGTGAAACATTAGACAGCCAGTCCTCTCCTCTTGCATGAACCTCAAGGGCTTTGACCAGGCCGTCTTCCAAATGGCTTTCCAAAAGCTTGCCAGCTTGCCCTATTCCAGTCCCAGCTACTTCTGCTGGCTTTAACACTGTGTGCGTGCGTGTCTCTCTCTCTCTGAGAGAAAGCCTACTTGACTCTATCTACTTGCAAAACCACATGTCTCTCTTAGAACAGCAAGTTCCTCTCCAGACAGAACGCGTCTCCGACAAGCTCTTTCATCTGTTGCCTTTTTGTAAACACAATCCATTAGTGAAGTCTCTTGGGCACTCTCCAAAGCTTTTGCAAAGGCTTTGAGCCCCTGACATGCCTAGCATTAGCAGAGCTCCAGTATTTCAAATAAGATCTGTTTTAAAGTATTTGTATGTAACTTACTCTAACAAACCTTTCCCAATTTATCTCCCAAAAACTTATCGATATACTCTGTCACACTTTGAAAAAAATATAAAACTGCAAATGCCAGAATCTTGAGTGAAAAAAGAGAAGCTGGAGGGACTCAGCTGGTCAGACAACATCCATGGGGGAAATAGTCAGTAATGTTTCAGGATGGATCCCATTATCAAGATTAAAGGTGGAAGGTAATATCAGGGGGGGTTTTTTCACTATATAATTGTTGAGAGAATGAAAAACTTGGTGGCTGCTTTCCAAGCTTTATTCAACTTAGTTGTACAGTTACAATTCAAAAGAAAGGTGTGTTCTAAATTCCAAAAGAGGAGATGAACAATTAAGAATAACTTTGTAATATTACATTCTTCACTTCTTAAAATAAAACACTAGCTGAATCAAGCAATACTTTACAGGACTACTACCATCCATATCGATTAGGTTTTGGTACACGACCAGATCTCCTTATTTCTTGTGGAGCTACTGTTTCATCATTTGCCACATTATAGCATGTCATATCTTCCTCCTCCTCCAGTATTGGTACCACCAGACTTCTTTTATCTTGTTCCACAATGGGAGATGTGGGGATTGCCTTGGCTTCTTGACAAAGTGCCAAGTCACGAACAGACACAGTAGACTCCAGTCCATCTGGTTACCTGATGTTTGCATATGTTGGATTATTGTCAAAGAGTTCAACTTGATCTACAAGTGGTTCATTCTTGTTAACTCCTTACAAACCATCTTTGTAGTATGGGTCCAGGACTCATTAGCCAGGAGGGCAGTGAATTTCGAGAGGAAATTTGCGTTGGAATGCAAAAAAAACTCATTAGGTGTAGTATTTGTTGCTGTATCTCAAAGTACCAGTTTCCAATGATTCTTGGCAAGTTACGTGATCTGAAGGCCAAACAGACTGCCTTCCGTATGATTCCATTGAATCTCTCTTCCTGACTGTTCCTGATTGGGTGGTATGGGGTAGTGTGACTTGTGGCAACCCCCTTCTGGGAGAGATAATCCTTCAGATCCTTAGACACCAAGGTGGTGCCTCAATCAGAGTGTGTGTAGCTTGGCATTCTGCATAGGCTAAATAGCATATTCAGGCATCTGATCACTGTTGTAGCCTGCATACTAGGTCATAGAAAGACAGAGGGGAAACACGAGTATTTATCAACTACTGTAAGTAGATATAGGTTACATGAAGCTTTAGACAAGGGTCTCTTAAAATCAATACTAACCCGTTCCAAAGTTTTTATTGCTTTCATAAGAGTTCCTCCTGGTGGGTGGTTGAACTGAGGCTTTAGTTCAGCACAAACCCTGAATGAAGCATGTCTTTTTGACATCTTCTGTAGAAAAAGAGAGATTCTTTGCTGCAACAAAAGGCAGCAGCTGATTTATTCCTGGATGACAAAGTCCATTATGTATGGAGATAGTAAAGGCTGAACAAGTGTACACCCGACTCAATATGTCAGGGACTACACTCTTTCCCAGTATGGTACTTTATTGTGTACTAAGTGCTGCAAGTTCCAACCTCCATTCATTTTCTTTGAATATTTTATTTAAAATTTTCTCCATACATGTAGTAGTCAAGGAATAATAAAATTAAAATTACAAAAAAAAACAAACTAGAAACTACGTACATGACGGTATATACTGCCCCTCAAAAAACAACCCCACAAACCCTCCCCCCCACCCTGAAGATAATTAATATATAAAAGATATATAAAACAAAAGAAAAAAAATCTTTCAAGATTACACAGAGGAATGCCATCTAACACACAGTTAATCAGAATTCTTTAATACAATTTATTGGAAACTCTCACAGGTCTCAAGGCATAGGAAGCACAGCATTACAAATTAAAACCTAATATTTGATTATATGGGCACCAAATTTGTAAAAACAGGGCATTTATTTCTCAAATTATATGTATTTTTTTTCCCAAAGGAATACAATTTTGAATTTCTGCATTCCATCTTGCCATACCCAAATACATATCTGATTTCCAAGTAACTGCAATTCATTTCCTCACCACCACAAATGCAACTTTAACAAATCCCAATTGATATAATGACAGGTATTTGAAGTGTCACAGATATAAGTGGGGAGGGATTGGACCAGGGGAGAAAAGATTTGTGACACTTCACATGCCTTGCATCCCCTTATTGACTTCAGAATCCACGATCTGGATGTCCAATCCCTTTACACCTCCATTCCCCATGCAGAAGGTCTAAAAGCACTTTGCTTCTTCCTGGACCAAAGACTCGACCAATCACTCTTCCACCTCCCTCTTCTGCCTGGCAGAACTCTAAATAACTTCTCCTTTAACTCATCTCACTTCCTCCAAATCAAGGGAGTAACCATAGGTACCCGCATCAGTTTGTGGAGCAATTCATGATGCAAGCCTACACAGGCAAGACACCTCAACTCCTCCTCCGGTATTTTGACAACTACATCGGGGCTGCCTCATGCATCCGTGATGAGCTTATCAACTTCATTCACTTTGCGGCCAACTTCCACCCTGATCTCAAAATCACCTGGTCCATCTCCGATAACACTCTCGACTTCATGGATCTGTCTCCATCTTGGCAGACAAGCTCTTTCCACCAACATATACTACAAACCCTCCAACTTCCACAACTACCTAGACTACACTTCCTCACACTCTGTCCCCTGCAAGGAATCACTCCATTTCTCTCAATTCCTCTGTCTCTGCTGCATCTGTTCCCAAGATAAGGTCTTCCAGTCCAGATCTTTGGAAATGTCTGCCTTCTTCCTCAAATGTAGCTTCCCTCCACCACTATCGACTCAGCCCTCACTCGCATCCCTTCCATTTCCTGCTCATCTGCCCAGGCCCCCTCTGCCCCTAGATGCAACAAACATAGAATCCCCCTTATCCTCACCTCCATATCCATACATTATTCATCAGAATTTCTGGCATTTACTACAGGATCCCACCACCAAACACTTTTTCCCTTCTCCACCCTTCTCCGTCTTCTGCAGGGACCACTCCCTTATGAACTCATCCCTCCCCAGCCATCGGACCCCAGCACAGGTGCGCCCATACCTCCTCCCTAACCACAGTCCACAGCGCCAAACAGGCCCTTCAAGTGAAGCAATTCTTTGTGACATTCTCTTATATCGAAGAGACTGGTTACAGACTGGTAAATTGCTTCACTCAGCGCTCCTACTCTGTTCGCAGTAACAGCGACATCCTAGTAGCCAACCATTTCAATCCCACACTCATATGTCTGTCCTTGGCCTTGTGTACTATCCCAACCAGACTACCCACAAATTGGATCAACACCTTATTTTCCATCTGGGCACTCTCTAGCCAGCTGGCATTAACATTGGCTCTCTTGCTTTCCACCAAATCTGCTCACCCTTTCTTTTCCCTTCCCTTTCTTTCCAGTTCTTCCACCCACCTAGCCATCCCTCCTCCCCCCTCATTGCTGCTGTCCCCTCCCTCTTTTCTCCACCTATCATCTCCTGGCTTTCCCCCCCCGCCCCCAACTCTTTTGTTTGGACACCTGCCGGCATTTTCTCATACTTTCTTGAAGGACTCAAGCCCGAAACATTGGTTATTTATCTTTAACTTTACGACACTGTTTAACCCGCTGAGCTTCTCCAGCATTTTGTTTTTTTTACTTTGACCACAGTGTCTATGAATTTTTGTGATTTACTTCACACCACCTAGGAAATGCTTTGTTCTTGCTCTGCCATCAGTAAAGAGGGACAGGTGTCTCATTCCTACAGGTGAAGGAATAGTTGCTACCCCCTCCACCATCAAACTCTTAAAAAACACTCAATTAGAGACTGAATTAAAGATTCCTACTTTGTTCATTATTTATGACTGCACATTTATTTTTCTGTATTTGCAGTTTGCTTCTTTTGCTAATATTTTCTTTATTTTTTATAATTTCTTTCTTCTTGAGTACAGTTCAAAGTTACCAATAATTAGCAATTCTGTCAGACCTGCAGGGAAAAAAAATCTCAGGGTGTATGTTGTCATGTATGCAAGTACACTGACGGTAAATTTGAACTTTACCTCTTGTGAAAAATATTGTTATTTTAAAAACATTTCTTACAAATTATGATCTTTTCTTGTTTTAATTATTTTTAAGTAATCCAAATTCATTGTGACTGAAACCAATTAAAATGGTCTTTGGAAAAGTTAAAAAGTCCAAATCCAAGTGGCATCCATTAAGGGTGCTTCCATTTCTAATTGTTTCCCTGGCTCATGATGAAAAACTTCAGCTTATTACCTGGTGATACCCAATGCCAGCATTCCCAGTAGACTGGCAAGCTGTGACCACATTCTGGAGAGAATTATGTTATTTGTGTCCTGGACACCACGATTTTGTGGACTGTATACTTTAAAGGCACAGATGGAGCACATTTGGTAGCCGAAACAAGGAATATTGTACTGTAAAATAGCATTGCAGCAAGATGTCAGTTCTCTGATGTAGATCAGCAGGAAAACATGGGTACTTTCAGGATCCATGCAAACTTCCGTCCATCTACACGTGGCAGTGCCAGCAGTTTTACCTCATTATGAAGTATCACTTCTATTCACGTATCTTAAGGAGGTCTGGGAGCACTTGTGTACATCAGGAATCAGTGCTGCGTCCACTGTTTATTTTCTATGTTAATGTTTTGCATGACAATACTTAATAAGTTTGTGGATGACATCAAGAATGGTACAATATTGGACAGTGAAGAAGGTTATATAAGATTAAATCAGGATTGAAATGAACTTGGAAAGTGGGCCAAGGAATGACAAATAGAATTTAACTCAGACAAGTGCAAGGAATTGCACTTTAGCTAGTTATATTAGGAATTTTAGAGAACAGACTTTGGGATACAGGTGCTTAGTTCTATGAAAGTGGTGACACAGGTGGATAGGGAAGTGAAGAACGTGTTTGGCACACTTGACTTCATCAGCCAAGAAACAGGGTACAGGAGCAGGGATATCACACGACACCTAAATAAGAAGCTGATGAGACTGCATTTGGAGTATTATGCACAGTTTTGGTCACCCAGCTAGGAAGATAGAAGTGGGGACAATTATAACATTCAAAAGGCATTTAGATGGGTACTTGAATTTGGAAGTTTTTGCAGGATATGGACCGAATATAGGCAAATGAGACCACGAACCTATCTTAATTGGCGGGACGGCAGTGAAGGAGGTTAGTACCTTAAAGTTTCTAGGAGGCCACATATCGGAGGACCTTTCCTAGAGCCAGCACAATGAGACAACTACGAAGAAGGTGCACCAATGCCTCAACTTTTGAAGTCTGAGGAGATTTGGCATGTTGTCAAATATTGTATCGAATTTTTTCAGATGTAATGCAGAAAGTATATTGACTGTGACATCACAGCCAGTTGTGGAAACTTTAGTACCCAAGAACACAGAAGACTGCAGAAAGTGGAAAACCTAGCTAAGTCCATCATGAGCACTGAGCTCCCATCCACTGAAAATTGCTGTGAAGTGCAGCTGTGAAATTCAGCCAACATCATAATGGATCCCCAGAACCTTTTTTCACAATCTCTTGCTGCAACCTTCAGGCAAAAAGTTCAAAACCTGAAGTCTGGCTCCTCTTGTTTTAAGAACAATTTCTTTTTCAATAGTTATCAGGCTCTGAACCTTGCCATACTACCCCAACCCTAATCACAAAATACTCTAGAACAACAGAACATCTTTCTACATTCGTGAAATTTCCCTTTCCTCCTTCCACTGACCCCCCCCCCCCACCCCCGCGCCCTAACTAACAGCGACTGTGTGTATTCTTTTCTTTATCATCTCTTTTTTTGTTTCATGCCATATAATGATTATTTTAATTTGCGTACCTGTGTGGCTACACAAGAATTTTGGTGTATCTGTACATTGTATTAATGTATATTTCAACAAAATCTCACATCGTGTCCATACGATACCAGAGATAGATTATCTATTATTACAAAAAGCTATTTATAAGTTTACAATAAGGCCATTGATAACATTCCCAAATGTTTTCAAATACTTGCTTTCCTTTATGTAATAGAATTCTATGTAACAGATATTATATTTGCTCCCTGCCCTCCTGTGTCATAATGAGAAAATGAAACCTAACACAAGCTGCTGTTTTGAGGCTTTAATGGTGTTATGGCATATAATTTACTTTCTCACCAACACAAGTTAGTGGTTTTGAGAAATTTATTACAAAACCTCCATACTGTCCTCCATTACCATAGCCCTACCTAGCATCACAACCTATAATTATTCTAACTTGGGTCACATAAAACACGATAAACAAATGAATGCATAGACACCTTGACAGCATGGTCACGTAATTTACGCTACTGGTAGTACACAAATTAAAAGGAAATTTGCTAAGATTCTCTCTCTGCCACTGCAGATGTCAGTAATGCTACCCAAGAGAGCAGCTCACGTGTACTTTCAAGACAGATTTTAGCAAGGACATTAAGTTTAAAGGAACCCAAGAAAACAAAAATTAAAGACATTTTACGGTAATTAACAGCGATTTCCCCAGGACCCTTTTTCATCCATTTAATTTGCATTGGCACCTTCTGCTTCTATGCTAATTCAAAAATACTTTAATTGGATACTTTAAAAAAAATACAGAAAATTCCATCATTTCCAGTCAGTCTCTGCAGACATTTCCGAAAGGTACACCCAGCTTGTTCAACATAAATGTAAGCAAACACATCTAATAATGACCTCTCTGCTACTGAAAAAGCATTGTTGTTCCTGTAATTAACCACATGAAGATCTAAGTGCAAGGAAATTAAATCTATTTACACACAGTAATCTTCTTGATGAAGCTAAAGCTATGCAGGGAAACTCTTAATTAACCCTGAAGTGTTTTATGTTTCTTTGCACTGCCATTTCTTCATCAGCAGATAATACAATATTTTATTAATACAATATTTATTTACATCCAAAAAACATAATCACCTGCCACATAATTTATAATAGGCCAGATATTCAATATTTCCAAGGGGCTAAGTTCAGAGAGTTGCAAAAGAACCTTTTGCAAAGGCAAAGTGTGGGAGGTGAGGTTCGTTTCTAAAGTTCAAAATTGTACACTGAAAAGAATAAAGAAAAAAAAAAAGAGTACTTTAAAAGGGGAGAAAATGACACTGTGTATATTCAAGAGGGAAATGTTTATGTGTATTTTGGTCAATATGGTTCACAGTGTGAAAAATAAAAAATGTAAAAAAAAAAGAAAAGAATAAAGAACGTTCTCTCAAAGAAAATCTGGATATTGTGAAAGAGTGGAGAGATTAACGATTCAAACTTCTCCAAAAGCTGCACAAAGATTGAAACTCAAATGGAATTCTTTCCTTCATTTCAAGACCAATTTACAAATGGGGTAGAAGTCAAAGTTCCACTAGGCTCTGGTAAGAATGGATCAGAAATAAAGTTCAGATTTATTGTTAGAATGATATCACATTCAACACTGAGATTCTTTTTCTTGCAGGCCCGGCAGAATTTCTACGTATCATTAGTGCAAAAAAAAACTGTACTCAAGAAAAGATATGTATACAAAAGAGAGAAATGTAAACAAATAAAGAAATGCAAACAAAGTAATATGCAATACAGAAAGAATATTCAGTAATAAATAAGAGTCCTTCAATAAGTCTCTAATTTAGTTCGCTGTTTAGGATCCTGATGACGGAGAGGTAGCAACTGTTCCTGGAACACGTCTTGTGGCCCCTATACCGATTTCCTATGGCAGCATTTCATGTAGTTTTTCTTGATGGTGGAGAGAGATTTGCCTGTGATGCTTTAGTTGCCCATTCAGAGCCAGCTCTTCAGCGCTTGACGTCCTGCTTTGCGGAAACTGCCAAAATGTTTGGCCTGGAAGTCAGCCTGAAGAAAACTGAGGTCCTCCATCAGCCAGCTCCCCACCATGACTACCAGCCCCCCCACATCTCCATCGGGCACACAAAACTCAAAACGGTCAACCAGTTTACCTATCTCGGCTGCACCATTTCATCAGATGCAAGGATCGACAATGAGATAGACAACAGACTCGCCAAGGCAAATAGCGCCTTTGGAAGACTACACAAAAGAGTCTGGAAAAACAACCAACTGAAAAACCTCACAAAGATAAGCGTATACAGAGCCGTTGTCATACCCACACTCCTGTTCGGCTCCGAATCATGGGTCCTCTACCGGCACCACCTACGGCTCCTAGAACGCTTCCACCAGCGTTGTCTCCGCTCCATCCTCAACATCCATTGGAGCGCTTACACCCCTAACGTCGAAGTACTCGAGATGGCAGAGGTCGACAGCATCGAGTCCACGCTTATGAAGATCCAGCTGCGCTGGATGGGTCACGTCTCCAGAATGGAGGACCATCGCCTTCCCAAGATCGTATTATATGGCGAGCTCTCCACTGGCCACCGTGACAGAGGTGCACCAAAGAAAAGGTACAAGGACTGCCTAAAGAAATCTCTTGGTGCCTGCCACATTGACCACCGCCAGTGGGCTGGTAACGCCTCAAACCGTGCATCTTGGCGCCTCACAGTTTGGCGGGCAGCAACCTCCTTTGAAGAAGACCGCAGAGCCCACCTCACTGACAAAAGGCAAAGGAGGAAAAACCCAACACCCAACCCCAACCAACCAATTTTCCCTTGCAACCGCTGCAATCGTGTCTGCCTGTCCCGCATCGGACTTGTCAGCCACAAACGAGCCTGCAGCTGACGTGGACTTTTTACCCCCTCCATAAATCTTCGTCCGCGAAGCCAAGCCAAAGAAGGAGAGAGATTTGCCTGTGATGTACTGGGCTGTGCCCACTACCTTTTGCAGGGCTTTGCGCTCGTAGGTATTGGTGCCCAAACCAGGTCATGGTGTAGCCAAGTCATCACATTTTCTACTCCACATTTGTAGAAGTTTGCCAAGGTTTTCGATGTCATACAAAGCCTCCACAAAGTTGGTCAGTGCAAGTTTTCAGTGCTCGACTAGGTACTCCTTCCAGACCAGTGCTTTCCTTGGATTCGCTCTCCTGAAGGCAGCCCGTACATACATTTGGCATATAGAACATTTAGTTCTGAATTTGGAAAGGGTTCAGTGTGGATCACAAGAATAATAATACTAAGTGAGAAAGGTTTAACTGTAAGGACAAGTTACATTAACCTGGTTTGTACAATTAAATATGATTATGGCCTGGCAAAGAATCAAAGAACTTTCTAATGAGCAGGACCACAATCATTGGTGACAACCAGGATAATCCCCAATCTTAGTGCCTCACAAGACTACGTTCTCAAACCCTTATAATATTCTAACTATGTGGCCAAATACTGCTCTAACTCCATTTACAAATTTGCAGATTACACCACCATAGTTGGCTGGATCTCAAACATTGTGAGATGTTACCAGAAGGAGTTAGAAAATGTAGTAGCATGGTGTCAGGACAACACCTCTCTCTTGATGTCAATAAAAAAGGAGCTGGCCATCGACTTCAGAAAGTGGAATGGAGTTACAGGGAAAGGTCAGAGGTGGAAGCCGGGTAACTGTGAGAGTCAAAGAGGTCAGCAGAAAGTACTTCTCCATTTCACCCTGCCCTTAAATTCATAGTCTGTCTGTCTCTCCCCTTTCTTGATCTCTCTGTCTCCATCTCTGGAGACAGACTAACTGCCAATATCTTTTGCAGAACCACTCACATTTATCTAGATGACACCTCTTCTCACGGACTCTCTTGTTAGGATGCCATTTCATTCTCTCAGTTCTTCCGTCTCATCCGCATCCTTCCTATTCAAGTTCCCATGACGAGGTTTTCCACTGCATGATATCTAACATTCAGTAAATGTGACTTCCCTTATATCGTTATCAATGCAGCCCTCACCTGCCTCTCCTCCCTTTCCCACATATCTATACTCACCCCATTCCCCCTCCCTGATAGACAGGAATAGGGTTCCCCTCATCTTCACTACCACCCCAAGAACCTCCACATCTACATATTATTCTCTGCAATTTGTCACCTTCAATGGGATCTCACCATCACTCATCTTCCCCTCCCCTCTTTACTTTCCCCAGGGGTTGCTGCCTTTACAACTCCCTTATCCACTCATCCTTCTCCTGAATTACTCCTGCAACCACCTCCTCTCTCACTACCATCCACGGTCCCAAATAGTTCTTCCAAGTGGGGCAGTACTTCTACAAATCTATAGGGGTCATTTGCTGTATCCAGTGCAGCCTCCTCAGATTCAAGGAGACCAGACAGATTTGGGTGTGTGTGGGAGGGAGGGCGGGGGGGGAAGAGGGGAGTGCGTCGGGGAAAGAGGGGAGGGTGGGGGGAAGAGGGGAGTGCGTCGGGGAAAGAGGGGAGGGCGGGGGGAAGAGGGGAGGGCGGGGGGAAGAGGGGAGGGCGGGGGGAAGAGGGGAGGGCGGGGGGAAGAGGGGAGGGCGGGGGGAAGAGGGGAGGGCGGGGGGAAGAGGGGAGGGCGGGGGGAAGAGGGGAGGGCGGGGGGAAGAGGGGAGGGCGGGGGGGAAGAGGGGAGGGCGGGGGGGAAGAGGGGAGGGCGGGGGGGAAGAGGGGAGGGCGGGGGGGAAGAGGGGAGGGCGGGGGGGTGGGAAAATCACATTGGTAATCCTCTTAATTCCATCCACCACAACAGCTTGCATCTCCTACTAGTTAGTCATATTAATTCTACTTCCCATTCCCATATTGACATGACTGTCCATGGCTCAATTTAATCCCAAATTCAGACCACATGCAAATTAAAAGAACATCTTGTATTCTACCTTGTCATTTTTGAAACAGACAATATCAACATCGACCTCCAATGCCCTGTAACCTTCCTTGCTTTCCCTGATTCCTCTAGCCCCATTCCTCCTCCTCTTTTCCTTTCTTTGGCATAATCGCCTTCAAAAATCAAAGTATTGAGTATATGAGTTGGGATGTTATGATAAAATTGTATAAGACATTGGTGAGGCTAAATTTGAAGTATTTTGTGCGGTTTTGGTCACCGAACTACAGCAAAGCTATCAATAATATAGAGGTAGTACAGGGATGATTTTTCCCAAACTTCAGGAACTGAGTTACAGGGAAAGGTTAAATAGGTTAGGACATTATGTCCTGGAGCATAGAAAAACAAGGGGAGATTTGATGGAGATATTTAAAATTATGAAGGGGATAGACAGAGCAAATATAGGAAGGCTTTTGCAAATATAGGAAAGCTTTTGCTACTGAGGGTAGGTGATATACAAACCAGAGGACATGGGTTAAGGGGAAAGGCTTAGGGGGAACATGAGGGGGATCTTCACACAAAGAGGGTGGGAGTGTAGAACGAGCTACTAGCTTAAGTGGTGAATGCAGGCTCATTGTTAACACTTAGGAAGAATTTGGACAGGTACATGGAGGTATGGAGGGTTCAGCACAAACTAGAAGGGCCAAAGGTGCCTGTTTCTGTGCTGTCATGTTCTATGGTTATTTTCCTCCCCACTCTCTCCACTGCCATCATTCACATCTTCCTTTCTCCCTTCATGCCATTAACTACAGTCCTCCTATCAGAGTGCATTTTCCTCAGCCCTATGCCTCTTCCTCTCACTCCCAAGCTTCTTACTTTTTTGCATTTCTTGTCCTTCCCAAATACAGTTGCATATCACCTGTCAGCCTATACTTCTCTCCCACCCCACATCCATCTGCCCTCTTTCCTGCCAGTCACGATGAAAACTTTCAGCCCAAAGTGTTCACTGTCTATTGCCTTACATGCATGCTGCCTGACCCGCTGAGTTCCTCCAGTATTTTGTATACTTTCTTGCTTGCCTGGAGGGACTTGTGATCTCATGTCAGGACAACCATCAATGTCAGCAGGACCAAAGAGCTAGTGAAAGACTTCTGGAGAAAGGGTAGAACTCACTCTCCAATCCAAATCAACTGTGCTCAGGTTGAGCTGGTAGACAGGTTTAAATTCCTCGGGGTAAACATCTCAAATAACTTGTCCTGGTCCACCCATGTCGGTACAATGGCCAAGAAAGCACACCAGCCTTTTGACCTCCTCTGAAGCCTGAGGAAATTTGACACAAGTGCAAGACTGAAAATATCCTCTCTGGGTTTGTCACTGTGGCATGGGAACAGATCTAGCCAAGACTGCAAGAAACTGAAGAAGATTGTGAGTGTGGCTCATTCCATCATACACATCCCCCTCTCCTCCATCTATTCCACCTCTAACTCCCACGGCCTTAAAAAGCAGCTGACATATTAAAAGACTCATCCCACCCATGCCACATTCTTTTCACCCCTCCTCAAGTTAGGAAGAAGATTCACAAGTGTGAGATCATTCACAACCAGACTGAAGGACAGTTTCTTTCCCAACATAATCAGACTCATCAATTAACCTTAAAATAGTGAAATTATGTTGCCTTTGCTACATAACAATTGATTTTTCACTGTAACTCAGCATTTTTGTAGTGTCTTACTTGCTGTATCATGAATGTCTAATGGTCTGCTCACAAAATAACATATCACTGTATTTTCAATACATGCAACAATAATTAATTGAGATTAAGATTAATATCCAAAAAAAATGGCAATTATAAAACATACATCTGCCTGTGAAACTTGTGCAAATGTACAATTCACTTCAAGCTTGTCCATCCATGGTTGCATCCAAGGAGTGAAAATCTGCACATTTTTAACTCCAAGATATAATAATAGACCAAATATAAACCCTGTATTTTAGAACAAAGAAGCACACAGCAGTAACGTGCAATACTAAGTGAAAACAAGCTGATAACCAGCTCAAAGCTTGTAATGCCTCATAAGCAGATGCCATTTGACCAAATGTTCATTGACCCTTTAATGATCCAGGGCAAAACAGAGTAGACAATAGAAGTCATACAAACTTCATCATGGGCTACCCATGAATTGGACGAGCTACACCTAATATTTTGTCTTGGCACTGTTTCGAGCCCACTGTTCCTCCCTTTCCCTGTCCATTCACAGAGCTATTTCCCTCCCCCCAATTTCTCTTGTGCCTTTCCTCCCATATCCACCCACTATCCCTTGCCTGTGAGCCTGTGCCCCTCCCCCCCACAACATGTTATTCAGACACCTACCTACATTTTGCTCATACCTTGATAAAGGCTCGAGCCCAAAAAGTTGGTTACAAATCTTTACCTTTGCTATCTAAAGTACTCTGTTTGATCAAATAAGTTTCTCCAGCATTTGTTTTTACTTCAAGCACAGTGCTGGCAGACTTTACTCCAGGCTAAAGCAGGGTTCTTCTCAACATGCTTTGACGCAGCTTTCCTTTGGAGTAGCAACGTAACATATTCATCAGAAGATTAAAAATCTCTTGGGATATACATAATTGGGGCAAACAAGGTTATTTGTAAACTCCAGCCAGAAGATGCTGATGAATGCTGATGCAGAGTTTGGTCACGTGCTAAATTTGCTCAGGCTGAAGAAAGCGACCATCAAGACTACTTGCCCCTTTAACCTTCTTAAGGTGTTTGGGGATGACATCAGTGCACCACATGATGACAATAAACCAAAACCAAATGCAGGAGGAATTCAGCAGGTCAGGCAACATCTGTGGAGGCACAGGGATAGTCGACATTTCAGGCATGTTGGCAGGGTCTCAACCAAAATTTTGACAAGCCTTCTTTGTCTTCACAGATGCTGCCTGACCCAGAGTTTCTCCAGAAATTTGCTTTTTGCTCCAGATTCCATAAGCTGCAGCCATGACATGCCAATATTACATGTATTTCTGCACAAATTCTTAACTTTATACAGCATCTCAGAGTCCTCCTCTGGGTTGAATACTGCTTCAACAAAATTAGTATCATGCATATTTAAACCATTTTTAAGTGGACCCAAGCTTAAGCTTGAAGTTCATTTACGCGTAATGTACTCTTATTTTTAGTATTTTTTATCCCCCTTGTAGCATACAAGCATACTCAAGTTACACTATGTGTAATAGGGATCGCAACAATTGGATCGTCATAATAAGATATTGGGTTCAGAAAGGTTCTTCTGGCAGAAAATCCACCCCCTTTACCAGGTATGGCCTTTGAGTTCTTCTCCACTATAATTGCCTCATGGCCTATTGAATCATTCAATTGAACTAACACTACCTAAGAATAAAATAAGATCGACCATTGGGCATCAACATGGGAATTGGATTCAAATACAGCAAAGTTGCTCCCAATCAAGTTAACCTTCCGAAATATATCTGGGGTCTGGCATCTAAATTGAGAGAACATTCTCACTAGCCCGTCAAACAGTAACCTAAAATAGTTGTGCTCAAGAGAATCACATCTGAGAGCCAACAATCCAAACACTCCCATCATTTTACCAAGATATTTCCTGCTCCATTCATTGGACTTGCTGTAGCCTTGGACACTTTCAACATGGTCTTCAGAACCCACAGAGTTTCAAGCTGAAACATGGGCAAGGAAACCTGCTATTGATTACCATCTGCAATGCTTCTCCATGTTGAACAAAGCTCAAAAACACTGAGAAGTGGGGGCACAAAATGTATAACATCAAATTTGCACATTGTACTGAAAGATCTATACATGTCAAATATTGCTTTTGACCAGGCACTCTTATTGTCACTCAAGATCTAAGCATTGCTGCCTTCACATTTCAATTATTACATCCTTCCCCTCCCCAACTAATTTGTCAGCTGCAGAAAGAGTCCAAATATTCCAAGATCATGCTTGCTAAAAAAGTGTGTATTCATTGAAAATGCTAAGTGTACTGCTGCTGTACCAAGTCAAGAACAGCTTTCACTATCTGCAGCATGGTGAAGAGGTCACAAATATAATAAAGTGAGAATGATTCAATTATTTCCAGCACTTTCAATTATCATTAACATAACTTTGAACAACACTAATTGAATAACTCACAAGCAACTCTTGGGGTTCAAATATTAATATTTAATTGAACAGTGCTGTATCTCATTCTTATCAAGACAGATTTTGTTTAAAATTATCTAATGGAAAAAAATTATAATTTTATCTAATATGCTGGTCATTTAGAAACAACATGCCAGAGAAGATAATACAATACATCATATAGTATCTGAATTTCTAAAATATTTCGCACTGTACATACTATCAGTCCGTTCACCCTCACAGACAAACTAGCATAAAGAAATAGGACACAAACAATTGGTGCTAATTTTTGTTTATAAACCCAGTGTTGTGATAATTGCTTATACATTAATTAAATTATTCTAAAAGATAGCTTTTAAATGGTTTCTTCAGAATGAGTATAGCAAATTGTGATAAGAATGGTTACAATTTCCTTTAAAAACTTTTTTGGATATCAGCCATGGATTGTCAAAGAAGCTCAATACCAACCGAGTAGATTACTTTAACAAAAGTAAACGTTTGCTCCAAAATATCTTGCTTTGGATTTCAATCACATACACATCATTCAAATTCAATCATAATCTTATAAAATTTTAAGAAATTTGAGCTATGTCCTCATTCTGCAAGCTGGTATTTTGCCTCAAGATTGTTTGGCAGCAATTTGAATGCACTAAAAACATACCCACTCCAAACCTTGAACTCTAATGAATATCCCCCATCCCCAACCTACGTCAAACAATACTATTTCAGTCATAAAAGAAAATACGCATCAACGATTTCCTTACAATTAGTCCTCCATATGGGTATATATGCTAAAGCATTGTTTTCAGTTGCACACAGATAATTTCTTCTGCTATATCCATATTGCATTATTAATTATTAGTTCTAAAATATTACATTCTCTCCATTTTTTGTATTCTTTGAACAGTCTTAGATTTTTAAACTGTTTCCCCAAACTCACATTCCACCTTAAGCAATCCCTATGCCATTGGTGCTCTGTGATGTCAGGGATTGCTTAAGGTGGTATGTGAGTGGAAAGAAAAAGTTTGAAAACCACTATTTTAATCATTCCTAATTGACTCGTTATGTGCAGGTTTCAAAACTCCAAAGGAAATAGGCCAATGACAACTTTTCTCAAGCAAAATATTTCGGTAACAGTTGGATCTAAAGCAGTGGTTATCAACCTTGCCTTCCCACTCATATATCACCTTAAGCAATCCCTTACTAATCAAAGCACCTATGGTATAGGGATTGCACAAGGTGGAATGGGAGTTTAGAGGGGCAGTTTGAAAATCATTGCTGTAAAGGAACTGAGAATATTTAAAAAATTTGAATGTCATCAGGTCTTTCGTGAGATCAGATTGTCACATGGCACCATCAAACAAATTACTTAGCAATCCAGTTTCTTGAGTTCCTCCACAACTAATGAGATAAAGAATTATATCAAAGAAACAATTCAATTAAAACTAGAGCCAAGATACCTTTGAATAAAACTTTATAAAAAGAATGGATAGTATCAATCCTGCCAAGAGAGATAGAGTATCAAAATGTAGCGTAGTGGATAAACTGTTAAATTATTGAAGCAATGCTGTCCCAACAGGAGGTTTCCAACATTCTGAGAAATCATCCAATTGTAGATTTCAACAGGGCATTGATATTTTAGAGCAGCTATTTTCAACTGGGGCCAGAGAGCCCCCCTGGGCGGGGAGAGGGAAAGAGACTAAAATCATAAAAAGTTTTTTTTTAAATGTAGTCAGTACAAGAAAAACAGAAGAAACAACTAAACTTCACTGCTTCACAGGGAAGAAGACCCATAAACTTTGAGTGGAGTCCTTAGGGAACAATACCCCAAAAAAGGTGGAGAATAGCTGTTTTAGAGGATTATGAAATGTTCATTAAAACTATCTAAACATGGCCCTTCATTATTTCAATTAAGTAACGTTACCTGTTTGCACTGTCTTTGAGTCCCAATTTAGGTCAAATTCTGAAGATTCACTTTCTTCAACTAGAAAAAAGAAACAAAGACATTTGCATTATTATTCATTGGCACAAAATCTGACAGAAGCATTAAATTGGGAAGAACGTTAGTGATGGGGAGGGTTCCACAATACTTCTCCAGAATAACATGCATTTGCAACATTACAACATCCAGCACATGATACGAGGTTGAATTCATGATGTACAAGCACCTCGTTCATTTTATTGCATGCGATATTTAACTAAGACCATTGAAATCATCTGTAGTTATCTCCTTCAAAAGTAAACCTTTCCCATCAAGTAAGACATGCAAACAAAGTTCATGAGAACACCATCATCTGCCAGTTCCCCTATGAATTGCTGGAACTTGCACTCCGACACACTATGGAAATCCTTGAAGCAATTCGAGAATACTGCTCACCACCAACTTTTCATGGACAACCAGGGTTCAGCAAAAATTTCTGCGCTTATCACTAATGTGCAGATCCCGAAAAAAAAATCCATATATTAAATTAAAATAACTGAACTTTAATGAAATCATAAAAACATAATCAGTTACATTAATTTTCATGGAAATTGTCATACCAGTGTGGATTTAGCAGGAAAATTTCAAAAGCTGACGATTAAAAACCCTGCTACCTCATTGAACTCCAAGCAGAATCCACCAGTGCACCCCACTCTGTGGGGCATGGGCACAAGATCCAACCAGCAACATGGGATCAAGTAAGCCCCAGCACACTGGGGCATCTACTTGTCTGTCAAGATGACGAAGATCCTTTGACGTACTCACTGGAAAAATTCCAATATTATGATTTATGATAACGTCACTTTCAATAGCACTATTTAAAAACAAATCAAAGATCATATTATCCAAGGTTCATGCCAGTAGGAGTAGCCAAGATTTAGAACCACAGAACATTACAGCAGAGAAACAGGCCCCTTTGGCTCTTCTAGTCTGCGTCAAACTATTTTTCTGCCTAGTTCCACTGACCTGCATCCAGTCCATTGCCCTCCATACCTCTCCCAGCCATGTCCCTTTCAAAATTCTTAAGTGTTAAAGTTGAGCCCACATTCACTACTTCAGATGGCAGCTTGTTCCACACTCCCACCACTCTCTGTGTGAAGAACTTCCCTTTCATATTCCCGCTAAACTTTTCTCTTTCACCCTTAACCTATGTCCCCTAGTTTGTATCCCACCAATCCTTAGTGGAAAAAGCCGACCTTCATTTACTCTGTCTATTCCCCTCATAATTTTAAATACTATCAAATCTCCCTTCATTCTTCTTTGCTTCTGGGAATAAAGTCCTAATCTGTTTAACCTTTTCCAGTAACTCTGGTCCCGAAGTCCAGGCAACATCCTAGGAAATCTCTGCATTCTTTCAAAAATATTTTTAATTGAGTTTAACATACAAGTGTAGCAGCCAACGCCTTGACCTGACACAGGAAATGGCCACTGAACGCGGCGACCGACAGAGCATCGTGTGGGCTAAAACGCCCATTTCCATAGGCTGCCGGCAGAATGGTGAAATTGGCCAATCACAGCCGGTGGATCACAGGGGGCCCCAAGACACCGGGGCACAATACAGCATCATTTCCCCGACAAGCCTGGAGGCCCTCTGCAGTAAAGTGGCCCGGGAGCTCCAAGCGGCAAATGGCTCCAACATCCGAACATTAGCCACTCGCACCATTCCCCTATGTTTTGGGGACAGACAATTCACTTGGAAGTGTATGGTGGTGGCCATGCAACAACCATTTCTGGGTGCAGATTTCCTGCAGGCCAACTCACTCCTGGTGGATATCAAGGGGCACCGGCTGGTGCACACCCGGACATTTCAGTCACTCTTGCTCAAGGGCACTGAACTCACCAGCCCCTACCTGCACTTAGTGGATACTCCAGTCAACGAATTAATTCGGGACCTAGCAGAATTCCCCTCCATCACCATGCCTCACTTCCATTCAGCAGAACACAAACAAGGGGTGAGGCACCAACTCGTTACAGCGGGCCCTCTCTTCCACCCCAGGGTGTGGCATCTTCCCCCCAAGAAACTCAACCTAGCCAGGGACGAGTTCAAAAAGATGGAGGAAGTCGGCATTGTGCGGCACTCCAATAATCCTTGGGCCTCTCTTCTCCACGTGGTCCACAAGGCAGTGGCTGGTTGGAGGCCTTGCGGAGACTACTGCTGCCTCAACGAGGCTACCATACTGGATACCCCATGTCCCATAGCCAAGACTTCACCATTAACCTGCAAGGGGCATGGATGGTACAACCTGAAGACATCCCAAAAGTTGCCATCATATCCCCTTTGGATTGTTTGAATTTCTCAGCATGCCCTTCAAGTTAAAAAAAATGTGGCTCAGACTTTCCAGAGGCTGATGGATGCAGTGGGCCAGGACCTGCATTTTGTCTTCATCTACTTCAATGACATTTCAAATCGCCAACCAAACCTGCACAGAGCACGCCACCCACTTAAAACTATTCTCCAGGCTGAGCAACTTCAACCAAACCATCAACCCGGCCAAGTGCCAGTTTGGCGAAGACACTATTGACTTGACCAACATGGAGCCAGACCATTACCCACTAAGGCAGATGCTATTCATTCTTTCCCCATGCTTTTGACAGTGAAGGGACTACAGAGTTTGCAGGTATGGTCAACTTTTATCGCCACTTCATATGTGCAACCATGAGCCCACTTTTGCCCCTCGTGACAGGGCCCAGTAAGAACATACAATGGACACAGGAGGCGACCAAGGCCTTCTAGGCCACCAAAAAGACCCTAGCCAATGCCACCCTCCTCATACACCCACAAACAGATGCCCTGACCGCCCTTATGACAGACACCTCAAGCACATCTGTCGGGGGTGTACTTGAGCAACTGGTGAATGGACAATGGCAATCACTGGCCTTTTTCAGTAAACACCTCAGGCCACCAGAGCTCAAGTACAGTGCCTTTGATGGAGAACTGTTAGCCTTATATCTGGCTTTTTGGCATTTTCATTACTTCCTGGAGGGCAGGAAGTTCAAAATTTACACGGACCACAAATCCCTTACCTTCGCCTTCAGTAAGGTATCAGATCTGTGGTCAGCCAGGCAACAATGGCACCTGCCCTACATTTCCAAATTTACAACGGACATTGAACACACAGCCGGCAAATCCAACGGGGTGGCCAACGCCCTATCACATCTGACTATCTGGGCAGTACCCGACCTTACCCCGGCATCGATTACGCGGCCTTGGCTGATGCACAGGCCAATGGGTTGGTGGAGAGATTCCACAGACACCTTAAGGCATCCTTAATGGCACGGCTTAACTGGGACAATGAACTCCCTTGGGTCCTGTTGGGTATCTGCACTACACCCAAGAGACTTCCTAACCGAGTTAGTCTATGGTGCACCCCTAATTAATCTGGACGAATTCATGATGGACCCTGAGGACTTTGAGGAGCCCCCAACGACTACGTTGTTGCGACAACGTGAGCATCCAGGCACCTTGGCCCCACTAAACCTAGACCCCACGGCCAACCCTGCACTTAGATCCCAAAGAACTTTACTGATTGTAAATACATTTTGTTTGGCTCAGGGTTCACCGACCACCTCAAAAACAGCCTTATGAGGGACCATTCCGTGTCCTCAGTCCCAACAGCTCCACCTGTGTTTTGGACATTGGCAGCAGGGAAGAGACCTTCACACTCGACTGGTTGAAACCAGCCTACTGACTTTGACCAGCCCATTACTCACCCATCCCTACAGCACAGGGGTTGGCCTCCTAAAAAGTGCCCCGATCGTTGGTTCTAAGTGGGGGGGGGAACTGTAGCGGCCTGGGCCTCGGGCCCACACTGAAAATTGTCGTAGAACGTGGCAACTATTAAAGCATCATGCAGGTTGGAGCACCCGTTTCCATAGGCCACCGACAGAGCGCTGAAACTGATTAATCACGTCCGGTGGATCACAGGGGACCCAATCGACAGCTGGCCCACTCAAGCCACTCCCCAGTGGTGACGCGGCTGAGTTGATTATAAGAGGCAGAGCTGCCACTGAATAAACTCAGTGTCAAGTACACTCTACTGGTGTGTGTGTCTTTCTTCTCCTGTGGATTCAAGCTACAGTCAATTTTGTCATTTAAGAGGAGGTTGGATGAGTACATGGATGTGAGGGGGTTGGAGGGTTATGGGCAGGGAGCAGGTAGAGGTACTAGTGGAGTTCACTTAAATTTGTGCAGACGAGAAGGGCCGATATGGCCCTTTTCCATACTGTAATTGTTATATGGTTTTATGATATACATGTTGAAAATAGGGCATTAACTATGGAAAATACTGATACTTTTTTCAAAAGACGATAAATTTTTGTATAATTTGTTTTATAAGGAGATTATAAATGTTGAAGATTGTTATGAAAGGGGTCAATTAATTAATTTGAGCAATTGAGAAATAAATATGGTATAACTCATAACACTTTTTTATTATTTCCAACTAAGAGCATATTTGAGGGATAAGTTAGGACCAACCATGTTGTTACCTAGTTGTACTGAAAAAGAACTTATTAGAAGAGGAATTGTTAAAAGATTTACTTCTATTATATACTTTTATTACAAGTAGGAACTTTTAAATGAGGAGTTCATAAGTCTAGACAAAGTTGGGAAATCGATCTGAATATTGATATATCTGATGAGCAAATATGGGCAGATCTATGTAGGGATTGAATGATTAATAATATTAATGTAAGATATAGATCAGTATATTTTTTTTAAAACCACAGAAACTGAAATAGAATAAAATCAGATTTATTGGATCAATGCTTTAAATGTGGTGAAGATGTAGGAACTTTCTTGCATTCAAATTGGTCTTGTCCTAAAGTAAGACCTTTTTGAGTAGATTTATGGAATTTTTTTGGAATAAGTTACCGGAGTTGCTTTTCTGCAAAATCCGGACTTATTTTCATTAGGGAATATTGAAGGAATAAGACCTAACTTAAAATTATCAATATATCAATTGGAATTTGTTAAAGTAGCATTAACAGTGGTGAAGAAATGTATTGTAGTTACTTGGAAATCAGATATATTTTTAGGTATACCAAGATGGAATGTAGAAATTCAAAGTTGTATTCCTTTGGAAAAAATTACACATAGCTTAGGAAATAAATATGCTATATTTTTGCAAATTTGGCACCTGAAATCCCAAATATTAGGCCTAAATTTGTAATAAAATTACCTTTCTATTCCTCTTGACCTGCAAAATTCTCCTCTAAGTTTTATTGAACAATTTTTATATACGTGTGTGAGATCACATCTCTCTGTGCAATCCTTTATTTTTCATTTATAAAGCTATATTATATCTTTTATATTAACTATTTTGAGGGAGGAGAGTTTGGGAGAGAGAGGTTTTTTGGAGCGGGGAGAATATCATCATGTATGTAACTTTTGATTTGTTTTTTTTTGCAATCTGTATTAAATTAATTCTAATTACTGCATGTATGGAGAAACTTAAAATATTAAAAATACAATTACATAATAATTCATTTGTATACAAGTAAGCACACGTAAAAATGTAGATAAAACTACATCCTTATAACACCTCAAAAACATCCAATTAACCATGTTGAACCCATTTTTTAAATAATGTATAAAATAAAGGGAAAAAATTAAAAACTACAACTAAATCTAATCTATCCCCTCCCTCTAATCAATTAATGAATTAATAATAAAAAAATCAATAATGTGGAACCACTGGCGACCCCCAGAGAATAGGCAATGAATCACCGGAATATACAATAATTGTTAATTCTTCCAATTATAAAAAAAAATTCTAAGAATGGATGCCACAATTTCATCAATTGAAACTTACTATCCTTAACATTACACAAGTAAAAACCCAATTATCCAAAATGGTAGGGGCCAGGCCTATGTCAAATAAAAGAAAAATTCAGAAAATTGGTCGTTTAAAAAAAACAGCCCAGTAGCAACAGCAAATCACTTGTAGCAATGTTTAAAATACAACAAACAACAAGGGAAGGCTTTTTAAGCATTAAAATTATGTTTAATTCTCACCAACAAATACCCTTAGGATTTTCTGCATTTGCTCCATGTTGCCTATACTTAATATACTTATGAACCAGATCCACAATATCTCATGAAAACCAAGGTTCCCTATGCCTGCTAACTTTGCCTTTAATCCTGAGAGGAACATACAAACTCTGTACTCTCAAAATTTCATCTTTGAGGGTCCTCGCACATCCTTGCCCAAAAACAATTTATCCCAACCCACGTATTCTAAATCCTCTCATTTCCTCAAAATTGGCCTTTCTCCAATTTAGAATCTCAACCCTCTGGCACAGATCTATCCTTCTCCATAATTAATGTGAAACTAATGGCATTATGATCACTGAACTCAAAATGTTCCTGCACACATACTTCTGTCACCTGCCCTGACTCATTCCCCAATAGGAGACCCAGTATTGCACTCTCATTGGTACCTCAATATATTGATTAAGAAAACTTTCATGAACACATTTGACAAACTCCAAGGCATCCACCCCTTTTACAGTATGGGAGTGCCAGTCAATATATGGAAAGTTAAAATATCCTAAAATCACAACTTTATGTTTCTTGCAGCCATCTCTCTACAGATTTGCTCCTCCAATTCTTGTTGATTATTTGGCGGTCTATAATACAACCCAATGAGTGTGGTCATACCTTTCCCATTCCTCAGCTCTACCCATTTCGTCTCAGTGGATAAGCTCTCTGGTCTGTCCTGCCTGAGCACCAGTGTGATATTTTCCCTGACGAGCAACGTCACTCCTCCCCCTTTCATCCTCCTAGCTCCATCTCGTCTGAAGCAACAGAAGCCCAGAACATTGATATGCCAGTCCTGAACAAAGTTTCACTAATGGCCACAATATCCAATCCACACTCTCTGCCTTTCCTACAGTACTCATTGCATTGAAATAGATGAACCTGAATATTTCCACCACATACTACCCATTGACTTCTGATTGTGCATGCAAATTTGACATCAACGTTTCCCTCCTCTGTCTGCTCTGGCACTCTGGTTTCTATCCCCCTACAAATCTAGTTTAACCCCACCCAGAGCAGCAAAGCTTCCTACAAGGATATTAGTCCCACTCCAGTTCAGATTCAAACTATTTTGTTGGAACAGGTCCCACCTTCCCTGGAAGGGAGCCCAATGATCCAGAAATCTGAAGCCCTCCCTTCTGCACCATGTCTTTAGCTACCTGTTATGCTGCATTATCCTCCCATTTCTAACCTCACAAGCACATGGCATGGGTAGCAATCCTCAGATCACAACCCTGGAGTTCCTGCTGTGAAATCTGATAATTTTAGTTTCCCACAACCAATTCATTTTTATACATCTGTAGATCATAAATTCTTGTATCATGTCTAGAGTGAATCACTCGTTGCAGGGGAAATCTGACTGTGCTCATTTTCCTAAATTTTGAGTTGACGAAGGGACCAAATATTTTAATTGCCCAGGACCAACATTTACATTGATCCTGGCACATTGTGACATTTCCTAAAGATTAAAGAGGCAAATAATTGTTGACTTATTCATGAGAATGCACGTTGATCTTTAATTCAGTGGTATCAAAAATATCAGCATTAATACCATAGAAATCATATAAATTGGAAATAATTTCACTTGGTGTCCCTATTAAGTTAGTTCAATATAACTTGGAAATCTGATAAATTTATTGATAAAGTAATCCACCGCAAAATAGCAAAACTAAACACTAACTTTGCACACTTGAGTTACTAAGGCGCGGTTGGTTAGACTGGGACTTTTCTCTGTCTAGGAGGCTGATGAATGCCCTTATATAGCAGCACAAGAGGTTCAGATAATCGTTGCACTCTTCCTCTACTGAAGCAGAATCTAAAATTAGAGGGCAGAGACCAAAGGTGAGTGGGGAAAGATTTAAAAGGGATAGAAGGGGCACTTTTTATACACAGAACATAGGAGATAATGTGGAATGAACAGTCAGAGGAAGTGGAAGGAGCAGGCATTACTGCAATGTTTAAAAGTCATTTAGACAAGTACATTGATTAGAAATGTTTAGAAACATAGGAGTCAAATGTTGGGAAAAAAAAAACCAGTTTTGGTAGACAACCTGATTCACATAGACAAGTTGGGCCAAAGGACCTGTTTCCACACTGTAAAATTATGACATTTAAATCTACTAGAGACATTAACAATGTGAGCTTTTATCGCGCTTGTTTTCAGGTTTTTCTTGTTCACATCTTTTCTATATTTTGGCTATTATATTAACACTGTTTCGGCACAGACTAGAAGGGCCAAATGGCCTGTTTTCTGTGCTGTAGTGCTCTATGGTTCTAGTTCATTTTTCCTCATACTTTTCAGTTTCGTTACTCCTACCTTTTTCAATCATACATTGCCAGGGTAATTTCCTTCTCAATCACAGAATCATGATCCATTAATATTGTCAGCAAAAAAAAAAATAAAATGAGGGCATCTATTTGCAGGAACTCCTGATCAAACAGCTGTTAGAAATCTTTGCCATTGGGAATAGTTACAACTCTCAATTGGATGTTTTATATCGGTTTTCATATTTATCGTCAGAGTACATACATGACATCACATACAATTCTGAGATTTTTTTTCCTGAAAGCGAGGCAGAATTACCACTTATTGGAAGTGAAAAAATTGTATTGATTGTACACATGTAAACAAATAAAGAAATGTAAATAACTGACTGTGCAACAGAGAAAAAATAAAAACAATAAAGTGTAAGAGTCCGTAAACAAGTCCCTCATGAGTTCATTCTTGAGGAGTCTGATGGTGGAGAGGTAGAAGTTGTTCCTGATCTTGGTGGTGGGAGTGGTGTGGTACCTACACCTCTTTCCTGATGGTACCAGCAAGAACGAGCTGGGGGTGTGGATCCTTGATGATTGCTCCTGCTCTCCAATGGCAGTGTTCCCTATAGATGTTCTCGTTGGTGGGGAGGGTTTTACCTGTGATGTTCTAGGCTGTGTCCACTACCTTTTGCAAGGATTTACGTTCAGGGATATTGGTGTTTTTGTATACCAAACCGTGATGCAGCCGGTCCGCACACTTTTCACCACTCATCTGAAGACGTTTACCAGGGTTTTCGATGTCACACCAAGCCTCCACAAACTCCTGAGGAAGTTGAGGTGCTGATATGCTTTATTCATGATGCCATTAGTGCATTGAGTCCAGGAAAGATCCTCTGAGATAGAAAATTTGCTCGCCCTCTCCATCTTTGATCACCCAATGATCACTGAATGATCACTTAAAGGAAGAGCAGACAAAATTTTAAAGCAGATGTATACCTTACACTGCTCTGAACACAGACACAACGGCAAATTCCACTGCTTTCAAATTTGTATTTTTGAGTTCAGTTTACTATAAATTCCTGAAGTTTTCCAGCTCATTCTAATGACAGCCAATATGATGTTAAACATCCCCAAATAACTCCATACCATTATCCTTGACATGAACCTTTGGAGTTCCTGAACATTTGCACTTGGGAACACCTTAGGTATGGAGTTTACATTTATCACTCACCTCATGCGTTAATGATTTTATTCAGTGCTATTTAAAGCCCAAAGAAGCGGTTAACTCATGAGAACCTAATAGACATGACAATATTCACGTGCATACATTGCTCCTTACTGAACTTCAAAGGTAAAATTTCTTCACATCATGTAAATTCTTTGTACAGAAACAAAATACTGACTATGGTGACATTTTCATCGATTAACTTCCCTGATTTCCCAGTACTCAGGTAAGAATCAATATGCTGCTGTGCATTTGGATATAAAATGAATCAAAAATAATTTTGGCACTACTATTCTTGATCCAGTAGATGAGGAAGTGCCTTAAACTTGAGTAAAAGTGGAACGCAAAAGCCAAACAACTCAGTTCTGTTCAATCCCTCCCTCACCAAAACTCCCATCTTGCAAAATCAACAAATACCACTCCTCTTCCCTCTAAATGATCTAGAAAGCAAAAATGTGAAACCATCAAATTACTACATCATTCATCCTGTTTGCACTCCAAATACAGTCAGTTTATGGTCCTGGTCCTTATTTTCTTAATAATAAGTCAGAATACTCACACTTCCAGTAGGGGGACCTTGACGTGACAGAGTAACCACATTTTTTTGAGCCTTTCAAATAATTACAATCATAAATATTTTGATGTACATTCTCTACCTTGCAACTAAACTCAAAAATATTCCAGTAGCAGCAATGTTTTGGATTTTCTGGAATAATCTAACAGTAATTTTTTTTAAAAATTAAGTATCTTGCCAATCCAAACTTATTTCTACATTGGCAAAAAGATATATGCACGTAGAGATGACATTTCAAAACATTTAACATAGAAAGCAGATAACAAATGTAAAATCAAGCTGGATTGAAAATGCTTTCTTAAAAAAACTAACATATGAATTGAAGAATCTACTTGTCTGTATAAGAATTCGTCTAATCTAATTGTCTTTTGAATCTTCAATCCTTTGTTGATGAAACTGTTATTAGATCCAGCAAACTAATACCCAGAAAATATAATACAGGGTATTCAGTTAGGTTTAGTACCACAAACCAAACTAAAATAAAAGAAATTCTGTATCACATTTTTATGCCCCTTCCAAGTCTTACTATTTCTTAACTTTGCTTTATTCTTGTTCTGTTTAATATCAGGTTGCTGGCTTCTGGATTCAACCAAATTAGTTTAAGCATCTTTATGGCACTGGAACACACCCTTAGATAAAATTGCCACAATTTTCTTTTGTAAAGCACCGCACTGATGGATTGGAGAATGGGGGCCGTAAATGATCATCGGTCAGAAAATAGAAGTGCCAGCATTTGAAGGAGAGTGCTGAAGTGTCCTGTCAGTATTCTTGTGATCTGAATATTCCTTTGATCCCCATCATTTCCCTGTATGAAGAGCTTAGAAGTAATGGCAAAAATAGACAACACAAATTCTGAAATTTGGTTTTATACTCAGAAACAAGCTCACAAGAAACAAAATCATTCAGATGCTGGAAATACGGAGTAAAATTGGAAAATAGTGGAAATACACAGTGATTAGGTAGTATCCAAGGAGAGATATACAAAGTGAACATATTGGATGATTACATTTCATCATGTTCTGATGGACGATGACTGAAAATATTTTTCTCTCTCGATAGACGCTTCATATCTTTTGTGTATTTCCATTATTGAGTTTTGTGTTCCAATAAAGATTTTTCCAATGCACATACTGAGAAGGAATGCCAGCAAACCATTGGTACATTTCATGGAGACAATAGTAGCAGGAATTCTATAAGGTCTAAAATCAGGAAAGATAGAAAACATTCATTATTTGTTAAATCCAGATTACAGCAGCAAAAAAGAATTTGAGTGAAGGATAAAGCTAATGAATAACTATAATGTTGCAACTCAAAGAAATATGTTTTTTGACTATCTTCTAACTTTCATTTTTTTTTGATGAAGAGACAGAATTGTGGCATTGGGATGCAAGTTTTCAACACACTCCAAGCATAACATTGGGTATCAATCGACAAATTGCAACATATTGTTTAGTGTTCACTGTACAGGTTAGTCCAGCATATACCTGCCCACCGAATCATTCATTGAAAACATTCAGGGACTAGAATGGAACCTGACCACTAAATCATACCACCAATCAAAGTGTCAGTGATGCACTGCAAACAAATGACTTCAGGATAATCATTGAACAGGTTCTTTTGTTTAAAGGCATGGACTTAATAATTTTAAAGGACAGGTGAAGAAGACACGAGAGAAACTCGGACGAGATTATCTGGAGGACTACCCAGACCAAAGTGGTTCTGGTAGAAGTATACTCCTACTTCTGGTAGGAGTGCACCCCCAAGAATGTGGCAGCAAATTTTCAAAAATCCATATTCTCACTTTTTTTCAGAATTGGTTTTCTAATTCTAGCAAAAAAAAACAGACGATGAAAAGTAAGTCTGATGTACATGTTGCTGTTGTCTTGGTGAAGCAAGGCTTAGTGGAGAACCAGTGAGATTGCATCGCCTCAGGAGTGACTGTGGGATAGGCGATTTACATTGGGTCCAAGTGTGAGTTAATTCAGGCTATGACCAACCTCTCAAAGCATTTCATCACAGTATATGAGAGTGCTACTGGCTGATAGTCACTGAGCGTTAGGATTGGCATTAGTATGCATGATTCCTTTTTGAAGCAGGTAGGAAACTCCAACTGCAGCAATGAGACATTGAAAATGATAGTGAAAACTGCAGATAGTTGGTTGGCAGATTTTCAGTACCCTATCAGGTACACTATCGGGGCCTGACACCTTGCGAGGGTTCATGCTCTTGAAAGATGTTCTGTCGTTGGCCTCAGAGACAGACCTCATAGGATTGCAAACTTCTTTAGGGATTCTTATTGGTACCATTTCAAAGTGAGCATAAAATGTGTTGAGCTCATCAGGTAGTGAAGCATCACACCCATTTATCTGTCCTGACCCTCTCTGTCCTTAGCCACAAGAACTGGATTCCCCATGTCCTCATCTAACACCTCACCATCTGCATCCATAATTTCCAACACCTACAACATGATCCCACCACCAGACTATCTTAACCTCTCCTCCCCTTTCCGCTTTCCAAAGGGACTACTCCCTTCATGACTCCCTCGTCCACACATCCCTTTCTACCATACAATCGTAGAGTCCTGGAATAAATCAGATCAATTTTGATCACCAATACTTATATTTAAGTCTGATTCTCATCTCTCTCTAGACTTGTGTTCCCCCTGTTTAGGGGTTCTCATTTGAAATAGTAAATATATTGCTGAAGTAAATTTCTTTGTATTTCCCTTTAGAATCAGAGTCTTCACATCACTACACTTTGATAGAGTCATTGTCAGGCCCAATTTATCCCTTAAATATGCCCTAACTGAATATAGCAGAATATTGTATTATTAGCAATACCAACTTGTTTTTGGTAGGAGTGCACCCCCAAGAATGTGGCAGCATTAATTGTTATTGTTCAAATGTCACAAGTTGCCTCTGCTCATAACAATCCTCAATAAATGTGATCCCTGTTCAAGACCAGATATCTAAAAGAGTTTAAGTCTATTCTGAGTCAAGAGTGTTTTTGGAGATATTCTCCCCCTTCCTTCCCCCCCCACCCCTCACCCCAGTACCCATCTGATAATTTATTTTACTCCAGATATTAATTTATTTTACTCCAGATATTAATTAAATGTTTTAACAAAGGGGCTTCTTTCTTCCCATATATTAATTTTGAATCCCATTTATCTTCTGCTATCTTCTCTCCCACTTTATACAGTTCTATTTATACCCATGAAGATTTGTATCCTCCATTAAATAGGGAGGTAAGGTATTTAGTGTGGGCTGCCCAATAATAATTTTTAAAATTTGGGAGATGTAAACCTCCCAACTCACATTTCCATATTAATTTTTCTAAGGAGATTCTGGCCCTTCCATAGAAATTTTCTGACATGTTTATTTAGCTCCTGAAAAAAACTTCTGAGGCACTAATATAGAGAATTCCTGAAAGAGATATTGTACTCTTGAAAATATGTTCATTTTTTAAAAAACACACAATCGACTCTGCCAACTAGTGTTATTCGCAGAGCCATCAACCTGTTCAAATGATCCTCAACTTTTTTAAGTGGAGATCAATTAATTTATATAAATTGTGTAAATTATTATCTGTTTTGATCCCTAAATATTTTATCCCAGTTGGCGGCATTTAAATTGAGTATTTCTTTGACAAAGACTATCATCCCCACCCGTAAGCAGCATAGTTTCACTTTTATCCCAATTTATTTTATAACCTGACACTTTTCCACATTCTTCCAGTTTTTAGTACAATTTCTGTAATGAAGTTACTGGTTCTATTAAGTATATCAATACATCATCTGTAAATAAATTAATTTTATATTCCTCCTGGTTAACCCTAAATCCCTTAATATCTGGATCTCGCCGAATTGCCTCAGCTTACGGTTATATAGCCAGTATAAAGAGAGCCGGGGATAGTGGACATCCTGGTCTGCTAGATCTAGATAGGGGGAATGCTGGAGAAATTTGTCCATTAGTTACAATTCTGGTTTTAGGTTCATGATATAATGCCCTAATCCAAATCTTTCCAGCACTTGAAATAAAAAGTGACATTCCAATCTACCAAATGCCTTTTCTGCATCTAGGACCACAGCTGCGCTCAAATCACCTCTCCTTTGGCCCAGATGAATTACCCTAAAACAGTCTGCTTACATTATCAGCAGACTGTCTCATTCTGACAAGGCCTGTTTGATCCGTATTTATTAATTTCAGTAAAAATTTCAATTATAAAATAGGCCAACAAGATGACTTTCAGAGAGTATCTATCTTTTTTAGGTATCACTATAATTATTGCCGTTGAAAATGGTTCCGGGAGAGTACAAGTCTCAACCACCTGATCTAATACCTTCATAAAGAGGCATCAAAAGATCTTTAAATTCTTTCTAAAATTCAATGGAGAAACCCATTCTCCTCCAGAGACTTATTAACCTGAAATGCGTTCAATGCTTCCCTCATTTCTATCTGGGTAAAGGGGGCATTGAATCCTTCCTGTTCTTCGAAATTTGGAAGTTTCATTCGTGAGAGGAACTCTTCAATTTTATTAATAGCTCCTTGAGATTCTGATCGATGTAATTTAGAATAAAATTGCTTAAAAGCCTCATTAATTTTTTGCTGTTTCCAAGATATTCTATTTGCATCTGTTTTGACCACATTGATTGTTCTTGAGACCTATTCTGCATTCAACTGCCAAGAAAGGACCTTACGAGCTCTTTCCCCAAACTCATAGTATCTTTGTTTAGTTCTTAATGTTCCTTTCTGACTTTGTAATGTATTATACTTAAGCTTTTTATTAATAAGTAATCTCCATTTTTCCTCAGAACCCCTTTGTTGAAGCTCCTTTTCCAAATGAGGTATCTTTTTCTAACTCTTCCACCTCCCTTCTATATTCTTTCTTAATCCTTATACCATTACAAACCTACCTGCAGGATCTGTGACTACATCCTGTGTTCTAACTGGAAGACTTTTCCATAATCAATATTGCTACTCTTCTTGGTTTTGAGTAAAAAGAGGAAGTTGTAACCTGACTGACCCAATCTCTTTTTAACTTTTGATTATCTTTTTCAATTAAGCGTGTCTCTTGGAGGAAGGCCAGGTCAGCCTCCTTTTTTAAAAAGTGTCAATATCCTTTCTTTTAACCATGTTATGTAAGCCATTAACATTATAACAAATTTCACTGTATTACTCATCCCTACAGAGGTTTATCAAGTAAAATCTTTCATTCCCTTCCTCCTCTCCCCCCCCCCCATAGATCGATCAATCCATATCCTCCAGGGCAGAATGCACGATCTCCACAGTTCCAATAGAAAGAAGAAAAAGTAATGAAGTAGAAGTAAAGAAAAGCAAAATATACTCCCCCTGTATAATGTGGATAATATATTTTTCCAACACTATTCCCCTCTATTTTACAGGTTGTGGCAAAAGCCACATGAACACACGTGATATGACAGAAATCAGGTCCCCACCGTCCCTAGTCCCCCAGAATGTTCCCAGAGTAATAACATTTCATTCTTTGTATGCAAGAGAAATGTATAAAAAGATAAAAAGAAAACATTTCTTTAAGATGTATCTACCATTTCAATCTTTAAGATCTGGCAATTGGCTCACGTAGTCTATTGCACGTTGAAGATGCTAGAAAAATTTCTTTTCACCTCCCAGCATTGTAATCTTCAGAGTTGTTCGATGTTGTAGCACAAGATTATATCCTTTATGTCAAAGGACTGGATTAAATTCCCATCTGTATTTCAGCAATGCTGCACTTGTGTCTGAATAGAACAATACTTTGCCTCCCTCAACTTCCAATGTTCCTCCTCTTGCCTTTGCTCCCATTGCTGCTGCACTGAGTATTTCTTTTCTTTGTCTTGGTATCTGAAGCATTTAACAAAGACAGAACATGGTTTTTGATCCGACATGGGACGAGGCATAAGGGACCCACGTGCCCTCTTGATCTCAATTTGTGTTTCAACATTATTCTCGCCCAAAACATTTGGCAACCATTCCTGGAAGAAAATTATTTGTTCCGCTTCTTCCACTCCTTCTTTAAAACCAACAATTTTGATATTATTCCTTCTACTAAAGTTTTCTAATGTTATTTTCCCATCATTTCTTTCTTTCTGCAGACCATCCATCAATGTCAGTTTCTATTTTATCTGTTCTATCCATTACATCCATCATTTTCTCATCCACATCCTTTACTCTATCAAATTTCCAATAGCTCCTTTAAATTGAGTCACTTCTGACAGAATATTTTTTTTTAAATTTGTATCTTTTTCTTTCCTTCTTGTCCAAGGCCTTCATTACATCTTCAATAGAATACTTAGAGCTTCTTTATTTTGTTTTTTTTAAAACCCTTATCAGATATAGCAATTTGTTATTCCTCTTCTTCCAAACTTGCATAAGCTTTCTTCACTCTCAGTGCTATTATTGTCGGTATCCTCTTTTCCTTCCTCCTCCTCCTCCAGGTCAAATTTCTTCCATCTGCATTCACCGATACTAGCAGTGCTGACAACCTCAGCACCTTCGTCCGATTCGCGCATGCGCCTGCCTGTGAACATGCGCTCAACTTCATCTTCAGTGGCGTCTGTTCGTTCCAGCAGCAAAGATGTTCCACCGTTCACCCCAGCTAGTGAACCACTTACATGAGGGTTGCGTCAAGCCTCAACCGCAGGTTTTCTACTTCGAGGAGGGCTCTGCTTCTGACTTCCATCTCTGACTCGTTGAACCCCGGAGGTCTTCGCTGCAGGTTTGTTCCTCTTTGGTGATACTCTGGTAAGGTTAAAATTTATGTTTTCTTTCAAGTTGATTTGGTAAAAATCTTTTTTTTTTAATTGATTCTCCAGGAGAGTCGGGACTCTGCTTCCCATCTCTACCACATATCATGATGTCCCAGCCATGGCATTTTCATTCAAGTTTGAAGATGAGTCCTTGAATATGGTGCAGTCCACGGATTCAAAGTAGTCCTACAGTTGCTCCTCCACCCCCCTCAACCATATTTTCACCATCTTCACCACTGCTGCTGTAGTCCTCAGTCTCCGCTTGTTTGCCAGGAGTAGAAGTGCAGCCAGGTAATCAGACATGCCGAAGAGCAGCTGTGGATGGCTCAGTAGACATTCTTCCTGGTGGTGTGTAGCTATGGCCAAGTGTATTGGCTCCCCTGGTTTTGCAGGTCATGTGTTAGTTTCTTGGAGACTTCTTCGGGTTGGCCTGTTTGAAGTCCCCTATAACGACCAGGAAGCTCAGCCCCTCCAATGCTACCCTGATGTTAGCCTGGGGTGGAATGTACACAGTGACCAAGATGGAGGCGAACTCACTCAGCAAATAGAATGTATGTGACTTGATTGCCAGATGTTTCAGGTCGGGAGAAGAAGACTGGTGTATATACCGTCACATTTGTGCACCACGATGAATTGATGATAACGTAAATGCCACCTCCTCTGGTTTTTATTGAGGCCGGTGTCTGATCCACAAGTAGAGTGAAGCCCTTGGGTTGAAGCCTGCAGTGAACTGGGATTCACTGGTAGGGTGTTGTGCTGATGGCTGGTCCCGCCGCCATCTGCTCACTTGTAACCCTAGTTTCCCATCTAAACCCAGAAGCTACTGTGAAACCCTACCCTTAGTTGTAAGCTAATAAAAGTGTTTGTTCTCCATCCAGTTGTGAGAGCTTTTACTCATGCTACAGAGCACTGTGTCCGAATGCCCTCGTTCAGTCACGTCACTGATGACATGATGTCCCTCTGCTGCTGTAATCTGGATCCAAGTTCATCTATTTTGTTTTCTAAAGCTGGTACGTTGGCCAGGAGGATGGTACTGCACTGAGGTTTTAGGGGCCAGTGTCTTAGTTTGACCTGTAACACCCCTCCCCCATATCAGCGTGGTTAATCTTAATTAAATGGCCAAAGCGGCAGCTGTTTGAATTGCCAGTCATCTGTCCAAGTTTGCACTGGATCTACCAAGGTCCTAAGTATAGTTTTACTTACTGCTAAGTTAATTTCTGTGGCCATGGGTTCAAGCTGTAATCGTTCTGAATGGGAATATCTGATTATTCCCGTCAAAGCTCCACACAGAGTCACCACTGTATGGTAGCATCTTTTGCAGGAGCAAAAAGTAGAAAATAAATGCACATTCTTGCATGGTGATCTAACAATGAGGGAAAACATACTTGCAATATTGCTCTGAATGCCAATTATCATCAAGTACAAGAATATCAAATTGTGAAATCAAAATCACCTTTGAATCTCAATGGTGCTCTAAATGAAAAAGTGGACCATTATCAATTGAAATTCAAAAAGTACAATTCAGCCCCTTGAGGCACTGTATCAAAATTTTTCACTGAATGTCAATGCCATTCTTACAAAAGTCCATGCTAAAAGTATCCAATCTCAGCTGCAATGCATATGCATCCCAATCCAAGCAGCTGTAATAATTTCAAACATACTGATGGTCAGGATTTTGGGCCTCTGACAATTTATCTAAATTAGAACCACACTGACCGCTACAAAGAAACACACACACACAGTGTGGCAGGCTATGCTCACTCCTTTATTAGGGCTGGAAAGGCTGCTTTTATACTGTTCAAGTTCCCGCCATTTTTGCTGATTGACTGAGTCAGCCCTATGAATAACAATAGCGGGTGGGAACATCCAGGCATATGAGTGCTCTTCTTCCCAAGCCTGTTTCTGCTGAGTTCGCTGGGCAGCTTGACCAACGCCATTTTAGGGCTGTTGGTCTGATGCTGCCGCAGCTTCTACCCCAGACAGTTCGTTGTCCTGGGAGTCGCTTTAGTAATCTCTATCCGCGTCTGCTGCCGCGCGATGTGTCGGCCCGATCTCCGCAATTGCGGGCCGCCATAATATCTAAATTAGAACCACACAAGACCCAAAAGTTCTTGATCACAACTTGTTTGATTTAGATTAACAGCATATTCATCAAACCACAAAAGCTGTTTGCAAATGAGCATCCTCACAACCAGATTAATGAGTTTCTTAACTGCTACTGGAAGAATCCAGGAAGTGATAGATAATTTTATTTTTAAAGTCTCCAAATTGAAATTTTACAAACATTGCAGAGATTCAAATTAAAATATGATTTAGTCCTATTCTATCAAATTACTTTTTTCAACCTTCTTTGATGGACTCTGCCTTTCAGGAATGGTTCAGGTTAGGTATTAAATGTTTTCAAAGATTTTCATTGATAATAATCTTGCTACATTTGAGCAACTCTGTACAAAATTTAATTTAACAAATTCTCTCATTTTTTTTTTAAAAAATGATACTTTCAGATTAGGTACTTTCACCATTCTTAACAATCTACCTTTTCCAGCTCCTGTTATGAATTTGATGGAGACTATTTACATCCTACAACCAACTCAGAAAGGTTAATATCTTTTGAATATGATGGTTTGCTGACATCAAGGCAAACTTCATTGGATAAAATTAAAATATTTCAACTTCTGAAGATTCTTGGAACTCTATTTTTTAAATTGACTAACACACATCTCTATGAGCCCATCACTCATTACTCTTCTTTTTGGCTTGGCTTCACGGACGAAGATTTATGGAGGGGTAAATGTCCACGTCAGCTGCAGGCTCGTTTGTGGCCGACAAGTACGATGCGGGAGAGGCAGACACGGTTGCAGGGGAAAATTTGTTGGTTGGGGTTGGGTGTTGGGTTTTTCCTCCTTTGTCTTTTGTCAGTGAGGTGGGCTCTGCGGTCTTCTTCAAAGGAGGTTGCTGCCCGCCGAACTGTGAGGCGCCAAGATGCACGGTTTGAGGCGATATCAGCCCACTGGCAGTGGTCAATGTGGCAACTTAAAGATATGTCTAGAAATTATATGTCAAAAGTTAAATTAGCTCATATTTATCCTTATATTAGCTCTTATCGTGACAGATGCAAGAATGAGGACGGTTCACTAATTCATCATGTTTTGGTCTCGTTCGACCCTTGTCAAATAATGGGAACAGGTCTTCCATACTTTATTAATAATTATTAATGTAAACATAACATCAGATCCTTTAATGTCCTTGTCTGGGATAGTTGATCAGAAGGTAGTGAAATTGTCTCTTATACATGCTATTTTGATCAGGTGGAAAGATGCTGCCCCATCCAATCAATGGTTACATGATTTGATGTCATATATTTAACTTTGGAGAAAATTAGATGTTCAACAAGTGTCTTAAATTTAATTTTTTCAAATCTTTGGGGCTGCTTTTTGAATTATTTTCATAACCTTTAATGGTAATGATAATTAAGTAATCTGTAGTTCTCGTAAATTTGTGTTTCTTTTTATTTTTGCTTTATATTAACAATGCAACTTTGAAATGGTTTGGGGTTTGGATTATAAAATTATTTTTATTTGTTTTTTTTCCTTCTCTTTTCTACTTTATCTTTGAATTGCATAATGAAAAATTTGTTTTGTGTTCCAGTGAGTTTGCTTACTTTGTTCAGTTGCATCATTCCTTTTTTGCATGTATTCCCATATAAAAATTTAATAACAATATTGAAAAATGAAAAAAAGTACAACTGTATTACAATGTTGGCCATTTGGTCAACTTTTGCCAATCTGCTTTTGAACATCTTCCTATTGCAAGCTAATAAGATCTGTGATTAACCCAAAAAGTTCAAGGCATTTTGACATATTTGGACTTTTGTGTCTTCTTTTGTAATTGATGTCCCCACCATATGACCATATTTATATATTATCTTTATCCATGAGACCAAAGCCTCCCAAACTCCAGTGGAAAAACTTTTGTAGCAAAAGCCTTCAAAAGGTGCATTATGCAACCCCTGCCACAAAAACTCACTTGCATGCCTTAACAGCCAGTAAGGCCTGTCCTAAGCTTCAATAACTGTTAAGGCTGTTCACAAAAATATTTAAAAGGTGGCACAGTTTTTATTTGGGGCATCAAGGTTAGTGGAGCCGTTAGCAAAACACTGTTACAGCACAGCAACCAGGTCTGTAAGGAGTTTGTAGGTTCTGTCTGCATGGATTTCCTCAGGATGCTCTCAACTTTCAAAAATGTACCGTTGTGGTAGGTTAATTGAGCAGCATGGATTCGTGGGCTTGTTAATGTGCTGAATGTCTACATTTTAAATAAAATTGAAGATATTTTAGAAACTAAGCAAAATAGCCATTACAATTAAACATATTAAAATAAAGGTTGTTCCCTTTTCTTTCTGCTCCACAGCACCTCAACCCCTGGCAAAATTGAAGTCTTGCACTCGATCTAACCCAGTGCAAGATGCAAGGCCAATTCCCAGACTGGGGAATTTCAGCAAAACTGAGGCCTGCCTGATGACTGATAATGCATTGTTAACGAAGAGGTGAATTTCCATATTTGACTAACGAGACACAGAAGTTCTGATTCCACTGGTTTAGAAGGGGTAAGAGCAATGGTTTCATTCAGTGGCATTTATAAACAAAATCCAGACCACTCCACTTTGTAGACCAAGAAATACTTCAGTTTTTATATACTGTGGCAAACCCAGTAATGTTCAATCTTATGTAGTTGTATTGACAATCCAACATCCAGAAGCCAAAGCACATGATGCATGAAATGACTTATAAATCAAATGCTGTCATATGCTCCAGGATACATCCAAATTCCTGGGTCTTTCCACAACATCAGGTACCATTAATTTAAATACATTTGTTACTTCCCTGGAATGAACAAGTCCTGCTACAATTCTATCTTTTAAAACATATTTCTAATTAGCACATTATTCTTTGGCTTGGCTTCACGGACAAAGATTTATGGAGGGGTAATGTCCACGTCAGCTGCAGGCTCATTTTTGTTAAAGAAAAATTGTATTTATGCATGAAATAATATATTTGAAAAGCATATTCATTTCAGTGGACTCAGATTCTCAGATCCTGTGCAAAAACAAGTTTTGGCGTCAGAAAAAAATGGTTTAACTATGCAAGAACTGATTAGCTTCATTAAAGCATTTGCTGAAAAATTCTGTTACCACCCACTGGATTCATAAATTATTTGGCTATTAAATTAAATATGATACACTTGTAAGAAATCAGGTATTGTCTTAATTCAACCGAATATAATCCTGCTTCTTCTCATTTGTCACGAGTTAAAATGTTAGTTTATGATCTGGACATTAGTTCTCGACTTGAAATATTCCCAAACCTGCTATTCTCAGGGTTTGCTGCAGAAAAATCAATTCCCCCCCCCCCCACTTGAAGAGGCTCGTTAGTTTCAAACTTTTAATGCAAAGTAAATTAAGAACATTATATTAAGTAATTAATTTGTGTACACTAAATTTATAATTAAACACTATGACATCAGCTAACAAATTTCAATCATCTCACAGTACATAATATTCACAAGATAAATTAATCATTTTAATCTCCAATCCATTCCAAAACATGCTAAGAAATACAGAGACAACTGTAAACATTAATATACAATGGACTTCAATTAGCTGTTTAATACCAATTATTTTAAAAATAAGGAAAACGTCTTATGCAACATTTCTCGAATCCAGATAGAATTCAATTCCTTGTTCATCCCCACACATCAAAGATACAAGCATTTCAGATCTCTACAGGGAGCCATACAACCAATAGCAACTCCTGGACAAAGACAGACATCTTTGGCCCTAAATGATAACAAAACTAGTACAAATCCTCACCTGATATTGGCAGGAAATTTTGATTCCATTACATTTTCATCAACCACACACAATTGATGAAGAATTTGGAAAGTATACCAACAGATTTAATGTCAGTCATGTGGTCTTATAAAATCTATTTCACTGTTTCAATGAACATTTGTAAAACAAATGCATTCAAACTCCTGGTATTTGAAATCTATGGGGGTTGGTAGATGCCAGATAAGTATACAGTACAACTCCAATTATCAGAAATGGTCAAGACTGGGCCCATTTTGGATCAACGGTTATTTTTCAGAGAATTGGTCAATTTGTTTTTAAAAACAGCTCAGTAGCAACAGCAAATCACTTGTAACAGTGATTATACAACAACAAACAACAATGTAAGGTTTTTAAGCATTAAAATAAAGATTAATTCTCACCGAAAAAATGCTGGCCACCACCGATCTCCGACACTTCCCCACTAAGGCTCTGCTCGTGCCGGGAGCCCGAGGGTCCCGCTCCTGCCTGGGAGCTTGAGTCCACTACTGCCAGCACCAGGGGTCCGAGATCCGCTGCGCTGCTGCCGGCGCCGGGAGCCCAACTTCCCCAGTCAGTTTGGCTCTGAAAAGATTTCGGATAAATGAGGATTTCAGATATCCTCATTTATCCAATTTTTTTTTTTAAATTTCAGCTAAATGAGGATTTCGGAGAATCTAATTTTGGATAATTGGAGTTGTACTGTACTTTCTGATTGCTTGAGACTTACTTTTACAATGCCTAACTAATACACCTGCATTAAGAATAAACAGATTGAAAGACAACAGCACAAAAATGTACCGAACAAACTTCACTTGTGTGAACATATAAACCTTAAAAATTTTTTTACTTTATTTTGAGTCACTTACTTTGAAAGTATTTAACTGTCGCTGCATCTGCAGGTTCCTCCCCCTCCACAGAGCCGCCCGAAAAACAAGCAACATTATAGATAATTAAACTAAGCAGGTATCAAGGAGGCACTTAAAGTAATCCCAGCAGCAAGCGAGCAGCATCAACCAGTTCTTCATCCTGAGCAACACCACTTCATTCAAACTTTATGGAAACAGCTGCTATAAACAAAGCACAATCAAGGCACTCTGCTGGCTGAATATTTGCTCCCATCTTCACCAAAAGTTTGTGTGTTACTTCAGAGAACATTTGTTTTTAACCTATTATTTTATTCTGATTTAATTTATTTATTTTCCTCAATTTTTTTTGCCAGTTGCTTGAGGCTACTGGTTTGCTTGAATTCCAAATACCAAGGATTTTACTGTTACCTTAATCACAATCGTAAGCAATTTTTACTGAGTATTAAAACAAATTCCATATGGCTATTAAAGGAAGAATTTCCATTACATGATGTACAAAGAGAGTTTGTGAACTTTATATGACAATAGGTCAAAATAATTGCAGCTGTCCAACGAAGGCATTCAGGTTTGTCAGAATAATATACCCAGAAAATAATATATCAAGTATTAACTGCTCAATAATAAAATCTAAGATTAGGTAAAGACGTATCACTATCTTTCTTTAAATTCTGCAAATGAAATTTACTCAATCTAGCATTTTTATTATTCCATATACAAGAATTTTTAGAGTCAAAATTGTCAAAAAATTATTTAGGAATAAAAACTGGAACTGCTTGAAATATATACAAAAATTTAGGTAAAATTATCATCTTAATAGCATTTATATGATCTATTAATGTTATGGCCAATGGAGACTATCTAGAGCGTGTTTGTTTCATAGTCAATCAAAGTAAGAAAATTAAATTTATATAAATCTTTAAGTGTATACATTTTTTTGTGATCTTTACCATAAGATATGTAGTGTTCAAAAAGGTATATGCTCGTAGGTAGGTACATCCATATTCATTGGAAATAGTTCACTCTTATGGAGATTCAATTTATATCCTGAAAAAATACTGAATTGTGAAAGCAGATAGCATTGATTTCTCAGGATCTGAAATATATACTAAAAGATCATCTGCGTATTAAGATATCTTATGAATTATATCTCCTCTGTTAATACCCTGAATATCACTGGAGTGACGAAGTGCTATCGCTAAAAGTTCCAAGGCTAGGTTAATTAATAAAGGACTTAATGAACCACCCTGTCTGGTTCCTCAAAACAGATTTATAAAAGAGGATTTTTGATCATTAATAATTACAGCAGCAACAGGAGCATGATAGATCAAATTAATCCATGAAATAAAACCAGGACTGAAATTAAATCTCTCTAAAATTTCAAACAGATATTTCCATTCTACTCTATCGAAAGCCTTTTCTGCATCTAACAATAAGATACATTCTGGAATTTTAATCGATGGAGAGTAAGTAATATTCACTAACCTATAGATATTAAAATGTGAGTAACACTTATTTATTAATCCCGTTTGGTCCATAGAAATTACCCGAGGATGAATATTTTCCAATCTGAAAGCTAAAATCTGAGAAAGAATTTTGGAATCAACATTCGACAACGTTATTGGGTCAACAGAAAGCACAATCTAAAGGGTCTTCAACTTTCTTAAGAATTAACAAAATTGATGCTTCATAAGATATCCTTGGCAAAGTTCAAAAAGATACAGAATCATTAAAAAACCTACACAACTGAGGCATTAGTATGCTAGCAAAGCATTTTTTAAAAATTCAACAGTAAAACTATCTGGGCCTGAGGCTTTGCCGGATAGAAGAGAGCAAATAGCTTTAAAAATTTCTGTTTCTGATATTGGAGCTTCCAATGAAAGTTGATCAATATTTGAAATTTTAGGGATATTTAATAGTTGCAAGAATCTATCCAAGCTTATGGTATTATCAGGAAATTGAGATTTATGTAAATCAGAAGAGAAATGGCGTATTTCATCATGATCATATACAATATTGTCAATATTAGACAGATTTGGAATTCATATTTGTAGTTATTTTCAACCCAATACTTAAACATACATTACAGATTTGGTTCCAATTTTGCAAATTTTTTGATTTTAAAATTTTTAGTTTATCTAGTACTATTTATCTCAACTTTTTTTTCATCGTCTATAATGAATCAAGACTTTTTGGAAAAGCAAAGAAATTGTCTATTTTTCAGATCTGTTTATAGATTTATGTTTAATGTCTTTTGATATATCTAACAACTATACCCGTCACATTTTTTTTAAGCTATTTCCGCAAGTTAGACGTTTTTTGAATAAGCTATTATGTAACTTTCCTATATCATATCAACAGGATTTGGTTGATACTCTTTTTCATTTCAATCCTTTTCTTAAGGGTTTAATAGGTAATATTTACAATATTTTATTAAAATTGTAATCGATCTCCAATTATAAAATTAGAGGAGCTTGGAAAATGGAACTTCAGTCACTTCTCCCAGAGGAACTTTGGGAAAAGATTTTTGGAATGGTTAATACCTCTTCATTATGTGCTCAACCCGCATTGATTCAGTTTAAAGTGATAAATCAGGTTCATTTGTTGAAAGATAAATTGGCCCTTATCTTGCCCAAGTTTAGTCCTATGTGTGATAGATGTAAATTACAAGTGGCCACACAAACACATGTTTAGATCTTGCTCTGTATTATAGAAGCATTGGACAGTTATTTTCAAGACTTTGTCAATTATACTGGGTACTAGATTGCAACCTAATCCATTGACTTCTATTTTTGGAATTATAGTTCCAAAGGTGGGTCGAGTTCCCACTTCTGCACATCAGGTTGTAGCCTTTACTACACAGTTGACCAGCAGATTCATTTTAATTAAATAAGAAGATCCTAATTCATCTACTTTGATGGAATGATTCTCTCAAGTTATGTCATGTTGAAGCTTAGAAAAAAATTACAAGTTTTACTGTTAACTTTGAAGAGACTTGGCATCATTTTATAAACTATTTTCATACAAGTTAATTGGTATTTTGACTTTCCTTCCAGACTGTTTTGGATTTCTGTTGTTTTTTTTAAATTGGCAAGAACCAGATAAATAGTTTGTATTGATCTGTTTTAGCGAACTCTCAGTTTAGGATGCCCAGCCTTTTTGTTGCTGTTATTTTGGTAGGTTAGATGGGGTTTTAACAATAATTTTTTTCTCTTTTTTTGAATGTTCCAAATTGAGGAGAAAGGGATAATATTGTTCAATATGTTATATGTTGTATTTATGTATTGCAATATATTGATGTTTTTACTTTTACAATTTGATTCCATATTCTATTCTCCTCATGTATTGTTTACTTTATACAATACTCATTGTATTGTTTAACCAAAAAAGATTGAAAAAGAAACACTTGATGCTGTATTTCCAAAGGTTTGGAACCTTTAGATTAACATGACCTTTGGATAGTCATTGACATACTGTTTTCTTTTGTATAGCCTTTAACTTACGTTATTCTATCACGTGCAGTTTTAGATATCACTATAATTCAAGAAAATAAACATTGGGAAGAGAAAAGGAGAGTTAAATTCAATATAGGAACATAGGAAGTAGGAACAGGAGTAGGCCAAAAAAGGCCCATCGAGCCTGCTCCGCCATTCAATATGATCATGGCTGATCTAATTTATGACCTAACTCCACCTACCTCCCTTCTCCCCATATCCCCCAATTCCTCTATCATGTAAAAAAAATATGGAATGTGTAGGTTACTAATGAGTTACACTGATTGGGAATAAACCATAATACATCTCATTGGAAATAACAGCAATAAAATTCACTGCTGGAAGATGACCCTTTAAGTGTTCAGTATCTTGCCCAAACAATTGGTTACAAGTCAATTTCTAAAAATGTAAAACAAATTGGAATATTGAAAACTTTGAAGTACAATGAATGATACTTTCTTCCTCTCAAAGTGATAACAGGATCACATGGATAGGAGTTGATAGATATTTAAGATTTTGTACAATTTTCTGCATAACTTCCAAGGTGTGAATGAGATCAGGCTATGATATGTGAATTTTTATCAGGTATCAATATAGAATTCCAAACAAATACAAGGCATGAAGTTCTTTTCCTCAAGATGTATGTGAAAAGTTTCTTTTTAAATCAATCCAAACCACAACCTTTAGATTACTGACAATCTATAAATGTATTTAACTTAATGTAATGTGTGCTAACTATTGTTTCCTTGAATACATTTCTTGCAATTAGATTACTCTTAATTAGACATGAAAGGAAACATTATAATGCAGTTTTGAAAAATTAACCCATTTCAAGTTTATTGTCGTCTAATTATACAAGTACAACCTGACGAAACAGCTTTCTCCAGTCCTCAGTATGTCCTGCAGACATACAACCAGATGTCACACACATAAAGACAAACAATACTCATGCAGACCAAGTATTCAGATACACAAATAAATAAATATTGTTTTGTATGTATGCCAGTCTTGGATAGTTAGTGTGAGCAGTTCCTTTGGTTGGTCATCATTCTCACTGCCTGTGGGAAGAAGCTGTTCCTCAGTCTGGAGGTGCTGGCTCGGATACTCCTGTATCTTTTCGCCAACAGGAGCAGCTGAAAGATGTGTGCAAGGTTGAAGGAGTCCACAATGAATTTGTGCATCCTCTTCAGACAATGATCACAGTAGATCATGTCAATGGGAGACTCCATTGATCCTCTCTGCCACTCTTATGGTCTGTGGATTGACCTCCGATCCATTTCTCTTCAGCAACCATACCACATATAGCTGGCCAGGACACTCTCAAAAGAGCACCTATAGAAGGTTGACCTCATGGTGGCTGGTAGCCTTGCCTACTTCAGTCTTCTCAGGAAGTCCAGTCACTGTTGCGCCTTCCTGATAAAGTGCGGAGATGTTGAGTGTCTATGATAGATCACTAGTTAAGTGAACTCTAAGAAACTTGGTGCTCTCCACCCTGTAGTGGAAGGTGGTTATTTCTGGTCATCCTGAAGTCTCCTTTGTCTTGTCCACAATGAGACTCAAGTTGTCATTCTTACACTATTTCACAAGATTTTCCACCTCTTCTCTGTAGCACTACTCATCATTTCTGCTGATGAGGCCAACTACTGTTGTGTCATCTGCAAACTTGATGACACTGGGGGTTGGATCTGGTGATGCAGTCTTGGGTCAGTAGCGTGAACACAAGTGGGCAGAGCACACAGCCCTGAGGTGTGCCAGGCCTCAGCATGACACTGCTTGATGAGTACAAGAACAATGTGATAAACTGCATCATTCTTTGAAAAGAGGTTTAGGCTGCCTACAAATGGGAGGTTGAAATCATCCAAGGGAACAAAGGAGGGAAAAGACAGAAATCACAGATGCCCCATACAGAATCATCCTTTTCACTAGTTTTGCAACCACACTGCAAAACAGAATTTGTTAAGGAGACTGTTTGCCCAAATAAAGCACAGTAGTGTAGCCAGTCGAGGTGCTGCCTCAGCTCCAAACCCAAGTTCCAACCTGACTTGGAGTGTTTTTTTGTGTGCAGCTTGCACACCCTCCTCAATATTACATGGGATTCATGTGTGCTTCAGTTTCCTCCCACATCCCAAACAGGTGTGGATTGGTAGGGTAACTCACCACCATCAATTGCCCCTCATGTGTCCCTGACTGACAAAATCTGTAGGAAGCTGATGAATCAAGGGGAAAATAAAATTGAGATGAACATCATGGTTAGCGAAGCAGTTAGCGCGATCTGGGTTCAAATCCAACTCTCTCTGTAAGGTGTTTGTACATTCTCCCCATGTCTGCGTGGGTTTTGTCCAGGGGCTCCTGTTCCCTCCCACCCTTCAAAATATATTGGGGTCGAGGGTGAATTGGGTGTATTTGAGTGGGACGAGTTCGTGGGCTAGAAGTGCTTGTTACAGTGTTACCAAAGAGAGCACTGAAAATAAATTGTGTGAACCTTTCTCACTTGTCCCTATCCTAAAAAAAACCCAAAAGTTGACTGATCCAAGAAAGGCAATCACATTGCTGATCAATCCCCAGTGAGCACGGTTTAAGTTTCAAAAAAATAAATCTGCTCTGATACCCATCAACAAAGAAAGAAATGTGAGAGAGATTACCTTTGGTCATTTGCATCTCTTTCTTTTCTTCTTTGGCTTGGCTTCATGGACGAATTTTATGGAGGGGTATGTCCACGTCTGCTGCAGGCTCGTCAGTGATTGACAAGTCCGATGCAGGACAGGCAGGCATGGTTGCAGCAGTTGCAAGGGAAAATTGGTTGGTTGGGGTTGGGTGTTGGGTTTTTCCTCCTTTGTCTTTTGTCAGTGAGATGGGCTCTGCGGTCTTCTTCAAAGGAGGTTGCAGCCCGCCGAACTGTGAGGCGCCAAGATGCACGGTTGGAGGCGATATCAGCCCACTGGCGGTGGTCAATGTGGCAGGCACCAAGAGATTTCTTTAGGCAGTCCTTGTACCTCTTCTTTGCTGCATCTCTGTCTCAGTGGCCAGTGGAGAGCTCGCCATATAACATGATCTTGGGAAGGCGATGGTCCTCCATTCTGGAGACGTGACCCACCCAGCGCAGTTGGGACTGCAGCAACGTGGATTCGATGCTTGCGGACTCTGCCAGCTAGAGTACTTTGATGTTGGATATGAAGTCATTCCAATGAATGTTGAGGATGGAGCGGATACAGCGTTCTAGGAGCCGTAGGTGATACCGGTAGAGGACCCATGATTCGGAGCCGAACAGGAGCGTGGGTATGACAACGGCTCTGTATACGCTGATCTTTGTGTGTTTCTTCAGGTGATTGTGTTTTTCCAGACTCTTTTGTGTAGTCTTCCAAAGGCGCTATTTGCCTTGGCGAGTCTATTGTCCATCTATTTCTTGATCCTTGCATCAGATGAAATGGTGCAGCCGAGGTAGGTAAACTGGTTGACCGTTTTGAGTTCTGTGTGCCCGATGGAGATGTGGGGAGGCTGGTAGTCATGGTGGGGAGCTGGCTGATGAACGACCTCAGTTTTCTTCAGGCTGACTTCCAGGCCAAACATTTTGGCAGTTTCCACAAAACAGGACGTCATGCGCTGGAGAACCGGCTCTGAATGGGCAACTAAAGCGGCATCGTCTACAAAGAGTAGTTCATGGACAAGTTGCTCTTGTGTCTTGGTGTGAGCTTGCAGGCGCCTCAAATTGAAGAGACTGCCATCCGTGCAGTACTGGATGTAAACAGCGTCTTCATTGTTGAGGTCTTTCATGGCTTGTTTCAGCATCATGCTGAAGAAGATAGTAAAGAGGGTTGGTGCAAGGACGCAGCCTTGCTTCACGCCGTTGTCAATGGGGAAGGGTTCGGAGAGCTCATTGCTGTATCTGACCCGACCTTGTTGGTTTTTGTGCAGTTGGATAACCACGTTGAGGAACTTGGGGGGGCATCCAAGGCGCTCTAGTATTTGCCAAAGCCCTTTCCTGCTCAAGGTGTCGAAGGCTTTGGTGAGGTCAACAAAGGTGATGTAGAGTCCTTTGTTTTGTTCTCTGCACTTTTCTTGGAGCTATCTTAGGGCAAAGACCATGTCAGTAGTTCCTCTGTTTGCGCGAAAGCCACATTGTGATTCTGGGAGAACATTTTCAGCGACACTAGGTATTAGTCTATTAAGGAGAATCCTAGCGAAGATTTTGCCTGCAATGGAGAGCAGAGTGATTCCCCTGTAGTTTGAGCAGTCTGATTTCTCGCCTTTGATTTGGTACAGGGTGATGATGATGGCATCACGAAGGTCCTGAGGCAGCTTTCCTTGATCCAAGCAGAGAATGAAAAACTCATACAGTTTAGTATGCAGAGCTTTGCCGCCAGCCTTCCAGACCTCTGGGGGCGGGGGGGGGGGGGATTCCATCCATACCTGCTGCTTTGCCACTTTTCAGTTGTTCAATTGCCTTATACGTCTCTTCCTGGGTAAGGACCTCATCCAGCTCTAGACTCAAGGGTTGTTGAGGGAGTTGGAGCAGGGTGGATTCTTGGACTGAGCGGTTAGCACTGAAAAGGGATTGGAAGTGTTCTGACCATCGATTGAGGATGGAGATCTTGTCGCTGAGGAGGACTTCGTCATCTGAGCTGCGCAGAGGGCTTTGGACTTGGGGTGAGGGGCCGTACACCGCCTTTAGTGTCTCATAAAAACCCCTGAAGTCGCCAATGTCGGCGCTAAGCTGGGTTCGTTTGGCGAGGCTAGTCCACCACTCATTTTGGATCTCCCAGAGTTTGTGCTGAAGGTGGATGCATGCGAGACAGAAGGCTCGTTTCTTCTCTGGCCAGGACGGCTTTGCGAGGTGAGCCTGGTGGGCAGATCGCTTCTTTGCCAGGAGCTCCTGGATTTCCTGGTTGTTTTCGTCAAACCAGTCCTTGTTTTTCCTGGAGGAGAAGCCCAGTACCTCTTCAGTGGATTGCAGTATGGCCGTTTTCAGCTGATCCCAGAGGGTTTCAGGAGACGTGTCCATGAGGCAGTTTGCATCCTCGAGCTTTGCCTGGAAGTTTCCTCTCACTACGTCTGACTGCAAGTTTCCAACATTGAACCTCTTTCTGGGGGGCTCCACTGTTCTTGAACTTTGGCTTGAAGTGAAGGTTGAGCTTGCAGCGAACAAGCCAGTGGTCAGTGTGGCATTCCGTGCTGGGCATAACCCTCGTTTGTCTCTTCCTCGCACCAGAACGTAGTCCAGGAGGTGCCAGTGTTTGGATCGGGGATGCATCCATGTAGTCTTCAGGCTGTCTCTCTGCTGGAAAAGGGTGTTAGTAATGACAAGTCGCTGTTCTGCACAGAGTTCCAACAGGAGGCGCCCGTTGTCATTGCACTTGCCCACACCACGCTTGCCAAGGATTCCTGGCCAGGTTTCTGAGTCTTTGCCGACGCGAGTGTTGAAGTCGCTAAGGATTTCAACCTTGTCGGCTGTAGGGGTGCATTGGATGAGGTTGCGCAGATCAGTGTAGAACTTGTCCTTTTTTGCTGGTTCCGCCTGAAGGGTTGGAGCATAGACACTAATGAGAGTGATGTGTCGCTTATTTTGAAGGGGGAGTTGCATGGACATGATCCAGTCAGAATGGCCTGTCGGGAGGTTTTGAGTTTGGAGGCAATGGAGTTCTTGACCATGAAGCCAACATCAGATAGCGTCGTTCAGCCTGAGGCTTGCCAGACCAGTAGAGTGTGTAGCCCGCGCCGTGTTCTTGGAGGCTGCCTACATCTGCAAGGCGGATTTCGATGAGAGTGGCTACGTCGATGTCGAGTCTGAGGAGTTCATGTGCGATGAGGGCAGACCGACGTTCAGGTCGGTGGCTGTCAGCCTTGTCTAGCATGGTTCTGATGTTCCAGCATGCTAGCTTGAGTTTGTGTGCATCTTTTGAGGGGGAGGACGTGGACCTGTCCTCGGGCCTGCGTAAAGGAGCTTTTAGGTAGAGTGCAGTGTGCGCAGTACTGGCCCCACCCTTTACACCCATGGTTCGTGTGCCGTGGCCAAGCAAGCTGGGACGTGGCAGAGAGGTCCTTGGCTCGTAGGTTTTATATCGGAGTGACCTTCTCCTATGCAGGTTGCTTAACTGAGCTGAAGAGGCTTGCCTCCCCTTTTAGGTCGAACCATTTCTGGAGATCTACGACCGCTGGCCCCAGTTATGGAGTGGTGTGCCCTGGAATCGGCCTGCATGCGTTTACTCCTGCCGTGGCTAAGTAAAGGGGATGCAGCATTGGTTGAGGATCAGAAAGAAAAGTTCTAGTAGAAAATTTTTTTTAAGACTGGAGAGAACTCTGCAATGGAGTTCACAGTTGTTAGTGTTTAGACTATTGGTTTTTCAGGTGTGTATTAAAATCTGAAATACACTAAACAGTTCTCATTGACCGCTCCCGGCCCGGGGCTCGGCTGCCAACGGTCGCGCTGTGCGAGCTGCCGGGGTTTGCCTGGCAATGGCGGCCTGTGTTCGGTGCTCGGGCAGCGGTGCGGGCAGGCCCGGTTTCTAACACATGGCTAAGTATCAATGCTGGTTATATTCTCTTCCCACACGTTTTGCTTCATTAGACAATGTCCAGAGTAGCTAAAACTTTATCATGTCTTTGCAACAGCAACAAATGATTAATTTCTTCCCAGTGCAGTTGGTTAAGTACTGTCATTAACAAGGTAGGCATGGTGGCTACTTGTTTGTGTACAAATCTCAAAATCAAAAGGTATCCATTCAAATGTAAAAGTTACCATTTGTAAAGTCGTGTTGTTCTTTTAAAAATTTTTTACATTAACAGAATGTAATAGTATGGATTGTGTGTGCTAATTAGCTCGGACTGGCCCGCCCCCTGATGACACTCTCCCCTGGGACCCAGGCCATAAAGGTCAGGCCACCTCTCCCTTCCCTGCACTTCCCTAGTTTGGATCCGGGCCAGCTCAAGTCTTCTGTACGATAAAGCCTATCGTTTCCCTCAGTCTTTCTGTCCTTGTAATTATTGGGGCAACTGGTCGTGCCCGACACAGGCCTTTAAAACTCATTCCTTCCATGCTCCATGGCATTTCGAAAAGGAACACTGAAACCTATTAACTACAATAAATGCATAGCTTCACCTGTGTGGATTAGGAAATAAAACATTCGATAAATAAGACTACCCTATTCCATACAAAGACCTGACTGATACACACAGAATTTTTCAGCTTCTCTGGGTTACTTATTTAATTTGGTTCGTTCGCAATGCAAAGCACAATATCTAGACCTCGACAGCCTGCAAAGATTTGTCAGTCCTCATTGTTTGTCCAAATACATTTATTTAAAGAAACAGATACATCCTGAAAAAAAATCACAATTAATCAGATTTAATATTTGACAGGTATTTTTCAATCCCTGGAATAATCAATTATTCCAGAGACATGTAAATTGGACCGGTATCATCAATGCACAATTTCAAAGTTGCCTTTACTCCTTTCTCAAAAGACTACTCAGTGTCATCTCTGAAGGAATGAGGCAGAAATCTACTGCCTGGCTGCTATCCAATCAATGAGATTCAGACTTCATTTATTTTCATGACAGGCAATATTAAGAATTTCTGAATGCCAGACACTATCCAAGAAGTCACTAAGTGAAACTAACTATTCGTATTGGCTCAGATACTGTTTGGATTCTGGCATTAGGGAAAATTATTTGGTAGAAAAATAAGCCAAATACTAAAAGACTCACAATCAAAAGACAGGCTGCAAAATGAAAACAACACTGCCCTTTGAGTGGTTACAGACAAAATAAATAAAGTCCGTTAGAGGTCTCAATCAGCAGATGTACAAACTTTCCTGCCAGGTCTGTTATGAATCTGTATATTTGGTCCAGTGTTAGGATCACTATAAGTTGCAATCTGAAAATGGATAAAATGCATAAAGATGATGATTAATCTATCCCTTCTCATCTTGTTGTGACCACTTGTGAAGAGTGTATATATGCAGCGACCGAATAACAAAAATCAGGCGACAGAAGATGCTGAAAATTTGAAACATATATTTGTGACAGATTATATCATATTTTATATATGGATATGCTTTTGAAGGAAATGGATTGTGGGGGTTTAGTGTAGGTCACAAACACAAACCCTTCACAAAACAGATCTCATTTAAAATGCAAGTGCTTTACTCAAACCAGACACTTCAAGCCCAGGGCCTTTGTAAAGACAATAAAAATTGCTTTGCTAAAGGAGGTGCAAAAAGAAGAACTGGAACTCACGAGACTTCACAAGTAGGTGTAAATTGGACATGCTGTGGTGCAATGGATTTCTGTTTTGAAAGCAACAGATGAACAGGCTCAGAAATTTGGGTCCGGTGCTACAATCTGCCTGGTTGCAGTTTGGTGTTCTAAGAAGGTCAAGTGGTTTTGCTGAGACAGAGAAGAGACCAAACAGGCTTTCTCTAAGAGAGAGAGAGAGAGAGAGAACTGGTTTCTGCAGTTATGGGAAGCTGGCAGCTTGATGAAACCCCATTTTGAAGACGGGTGGGGAGTACTGAGTTCAGCCTGTTGAAAACCCTTGTAGTCCATACAAGAAGAAATGGCTGGAGAGTGTTCCACCTGAAATAAGTGAGACAAAAAGGAACTCTATGGTGACCTGCAGAAGAAGAGGTCATCATTTGGAAAACCCTGATGGGGCAAGTTTCTTCGGCAAGACACTGAAGTGACTGATGGAAGTTAATCAGTTTGTGTGTGTCCAATGAGCAATGAATCTCTCTCTCTCTCTCTCTGAAACCAACAAGAATCTTCCTGAGCAGTAACCACAAGCACCAAAGCTTGATGAAAATTCATAAATGTTAAATTCTGTGCACAGTATAAGAATTGCCTGATACCAGTGAATTTGGAGGAGTGAGAAGTGAGGTTAGACTGTGAATCAAAGAACTTTTCTGAACTTATACACATTACATACAAGTGCAATTAGAATTAGAAGGGGATTAAGTCAGGTTAAGTTAATAGTAATAAGTTAAAGTTTCATCCAGTTTTTATGTTTAAATAAAATTAAAAGTTTTGTTTAAGTGACTATTTGTCTTGGTGAATTTCTATTGCTGCTGGGTATTCCGAGCCTGTAACATTTTGAAAATGTTGGACATAGATAAAATTGCTTCAGGTCAAAAACAACTTTAATCACAAACGAACTAGTTAAAATATGGATAAAATGGGAGGAGAGAACAAAAATGAATGTCTGATGGGCAGGAAAAACATGTGACATTAAATTAAAAGAACAATAAAGACATAGTGTTGCGCATGGTTAGCGCAACACTATTAAAGCACCAGCAACCAGAATTCGAATCCAGTGCTCTGTGTAAGGTGTTTGTTCATTCCTTCCGTGGGCTTACTTTGGGTACTCTGGTTTCCTTCCACCCACCTAAATATACACAGTTTGTTAGTAAATTGCTGTATTTAGGTGGCACGGGCTCATGGGCCAGAAGGGCCTGTTACCATGCTGTATGTCTTAAAAAGATCAATACAAGAGGAAAGGTCAATCAGACAGAGACATATACACAGAATAATTTTTTTGAATTACCAGAGAACAAAGTGAATCTGGAAATCTGAAATTAAAAAAAATACAAGAAATTCTGATCATCCAAAATTATTGAATGCAAAGCCAGGGCTACAAGGTAATAATATGTTTGTTATGAGCCCAGAGGACCCCAAAACCCAGCAGCAACCAAGACAAATAGTTACTTTAACAAAAATTGCTTTTATCTTTAAACATGTGAACCGATGCGGACTCGAAAGGCCAACATGGCCTGTTTCCGCTCTGTAAATGGTTATATGAAAACAGAATCACACGTTAACTTATCACTATTGTCTTAAATAACCTAACTTAACCCCCTTCTAATTCTAAGCGTGTGTGTATGCAATGTGTGTTTAAGTTCAGAAATGTTCTTTGATTCAGTCCAATCTCACTTCTCATTCCTCCAAGTTCACTGGTGGCAGGCAATTCTTATACTGGGCACAGAACTTAACATTTATAAAGTTCACCAGGCTTTGGTGCTTGAAAGGTAAATGGTTACTGCTCAGGAAGGTTCTTGTCAGTTTTCAGAGAGAGATTTGTTATACATTTATTTCCAACAGCCACATCAATGTCTTGCTGAAGAAACTTGCCCCCTCAGGGTTCTCCAGATGATAACCTTTCTTTCAAGTCACTATAGAGTGCCTTTTTGTTTCCCCCATTTCAAGTGAAACATTAAATGGAGTTTCCATGTCATGTTCCAGTCCCAGCTGCTGTTGCTCATTGTAACACTGTGGAAGCGTGCGTGCGTCTCTGAGAGAAAGCCTGTTTGACTCTGTTTGCAAAACCACATGACCATCCTAGAACAGCAAGTTCTACTCTAGACAGAAGGTGGCTCCGTCAAGCTCTTTCATCTGTTACCTTTTTGTAAATAACAATCTATTAGTGAAGTCTCTTGGGCAATCTCCAAAGATCTTGCAAAGGCTGTGGGGTCAATATGTCTAGCATTAGCAGAGCCCCAGTATTTCAAATAAGATCGGTTTTAAAATGTTTGTATGTAGTAACCTACACTAACAAACCTTTCCCAATTGATCTCCCAAAAACATATCTATATACTCTGTCACATGCCAAATTATGAAATGAGGAACAGATCCCTGGCTTTCTTAATATTTCAGATAAAGAGGATATATTCTCAGGAAAAGAATCTTCATGAGAGACACAGTTCAAGTGATTCCTTTAATTTCCATTGTATAAGGCTGTAAACTGCATAATCTGTGGGGGAACACTGAACGACTTAAGGATTCACAGACTCAACTATGCTTTTTGAAGAACCACGAATGCATAGTCAGCTTTAATATAGGCAACAGTGATTAGTTTGGCATCACTACAAACAAAATCAAGGGCTTAAAATTTCAGATCATTGTTACCAGTTTTTTTTTTAATATTTTATTTTTAAAATTTCCATACATGTAATTAATAAATCATTATACAATAACTATTTGAATTGAAGAGAATTTCATTCATTACATGATGGATCTACCCCTTCCCTCCCTATCCCAATCCCCACCCTTACAAAGAAGACTATATGCATATATGTAATCTGTTACGTAGAGATTTAAAAAGTTTTTTTCAAGAATTGAACAAACGTAAGGAAATTTCTTTGGAAAGGTAAAATGTCTAAAGAGTTTACATAGAAAAATTAATACAGAAATATAAACAGGGAGGTTTACAACTTCCTAATACTATGAATTACTATCAAGCAGCTCAAATGAGATTCCTTTCATTTTTTTTGAAGTAGAAATCCCAGCATGGGTTAATAAAGAATTAGATAATATAAGAGCAAAGTTAGCAAAATAATTTGTATATAAATAGGACCCAAAATAATTAACTGGGGCAAAGGAGACACCATTGGTGAAACACTGGATTACTATTTGGAATAAGATAAACTATTAAACTGGAACAAAAGGAAGTATATGGCCCAAAATGCCTTCGATTCAAAACCAACGTACCTTATTCAAAAGATAATCGGTTCCTAATTATTTGGTCTAATAAGAGTCTAAGGAATATTGAAGATTGTGATGAACCAATTCATGTCATTTGAACATTTGAGAAATAAATATGGAATGCCTAATAATACTTTACTTTGTTAATTCCAATTGACAGTATTCTTAAGGAAAATATTAAGTCCAGAAATGTGGTTACCTGTTTGTAGTGAGGTAGAAACTCTTATTGGGAGAGGAAATACTAAGAAATTTACATCAGCAATATATCTCTTACTGCAGAACAGAACTAAGTCTAGACAGAAATAGGAGACAGACTTGAATATTATCATTGATGAGCAAAAATGGTCTGATCTCTGTCAAGATAGTATGACAAATACTATTAATGTAAGATATAAACTTGTTCAGTCCAATTTCTTACATCAATTATACTTAAAACACAAAAATTGAAGAGAATGAAATCAAATTTATCAGATCAATGTTTTAGATGTGGTGAACAGATAGGTAATTTTTTTTACCCACTTGACTTGGTCATGTTCTAAGGTATAATCTTTTTGGGCGGAGCTAGGAAAATTTTTGGAACAATTTACAGATGCAGTATTTCCATTAAACCCAGATCTGTTCTTATTGGGAAATGAGGAAGAAATAAGATCCAAATTGAAATTATCAATTTATCAAATGAAATTTGTTAAAATAGCATTAGCAGAAAATGCATTGCGGTGACTTGTAAATCAGATTCACATTTAGGAATGGGAAGATGGAATGTAGAATTACAAACTGTAATCCCTTAAAGAAAATTACATATAATACAAATACCTTTTGCTTTTGCAAATTTGCATCCCATGTATGTAAATATTAGGTATAAATACATAGTAATGTTCTTCCAGCCTCTTTAGTCCTGCGTTAACACTCTTCCCCAAAATAAAATGATTAAACAAGATCTGTTTAATACCAGTTGTTGGGTCACGACACCCCAGGCAATCCAAGGTACTGTATATTGTTTATTTCATTCTATTACTTTTTTAAAAAAGGATATACATCATATTACATATATACTTCTTTATAAGGCTAGGGAGGTTGGGGATTAGGATGGGGAGGGGGAGGGGGCATAACCATCATGTAACAAATGAAAATCTCTTCAATTCAAACACTTATTGCATTGTATAACAATTTATTAATTGCATGTATGGACAATTTTTAAATAAAATATTCAAAAGTAATTGTCCACTTTCCAACAATATAATTCAAAGACAAAATATCAAACAATATCATTATGTTCAAAACCCTATCAGAAGTGTGTAAGATCAAGTTTAAGAAAAAAAAACCATATATTTCACTTTATGCAAATACTGATAATATTGTTTTCAGATTCCAAGAGCATTAACTGCATCCTGGACTTCGTTAGTTAACTGGTGGTATTCATCTCGGGTGAAAATAGCATGCACCTTGCCCGCTAAATGAAGTTACAGGTACTTTTATCCAAAATTCTGAAAACCAAAACACCTCCGTAAACCAAATATTTAAAGCATGTACAGTAATATTTTCAGGTGTTTAGCTTAGTTTGAGCCAGATTAAGTTTAAAGTTTTATTGCATGTTTTACTTAAAAATACATGGATTGCCCTCCAGCAGAATTTCAGCTACCCCGCTGAAGGAGCATTTGACAGGGGGAGCAGATCGGGGAGAGAACAGCAGCATAGCTCGGGCAAACGAGTGGGGAGAGAGCGGCAGCGCTGCTCGGGTGGGCAGAGAGAGAGCGTTCTTTGTTTATCTCATTTAATTTACCACCTTCCCCCATCCAATGCAGCCACGACCCCCCTCCCCCCACAATTACCTAAAAGAACCGCTGTTTTTATATTATTCCATTATCCAAAAAATTCCGAAATCTGAAAAGTGTCTGGTCCCAAGGATTTCAGATAAAAGATTAAGGACCTGTATTAATTAAGTTCATGCCAGTGCATCTAGAGAGGAGAGGCCTTGTGATCTTGGCATTAAAAATGAATAGCTATTCTACTTTCTAAAGCCAACATATCCACCTCCAAACTGACTGCAAATTTAGATAAGTCAATGTACATACCAAAATGATATGCTTCTTTCAACCATCAGAATGAATTTAATGCTGCAATCTCTGTGGCATTCAATATATATTGTAATTCAGCCTTACTGACAAAATGGCCTCTTGTGATCTATCAAGCAAGTTTCAGAAATAAATATATAACTTCCTCAGAGAATGCAAACATCTGGTCATGAAAAATAGATATTTCAAAACAATAACGTGCTGGATCATGTCACTCTAATTCACAACACTACGATTCCATAAGGTTGGTTTTCCATATGTATATTCCCAACACAGTGCTTTGCCTACTGGGATCACATTTTGAAATCACAGTGGCACTCCCACAATATGTGCACCCAACAAGAGTAATTCCATGACAAAAATCACAATGTCGGAAACATCAACCCCAAGACTTGGAATGAAAGCATACCCAAAAAAGATTAATTGCAATTAGTTTAAACTGCTAAAGTAAATATATGCACATGAAGTATGTAAACATAATTAACAAATAAAGAGCAGAATGATATTAATATTGAATCATGCTTCTGTTATTTAATAAAACTAAATAACAGGGATATTTTACTGACCAGAGGAAGTTTATATTGATGCTTTTTTTTCCTTAATTTTTTTTTTTAATTTTTTTTTTTTCACACCATAAATCACGTTAGCCATGATATACACTTTTTCTTTTTCACACATATACAGTGACTTTTTCTCCCCCCCCCTCCCTCCTCCCAACCCACCCCCCACCCCCCCCCTCTCATCCATTTTAGGTATACAATCTAGGTTGCATTAAGCCAGTCAGACAATGTTGTCATTCAACAAAAATACACCAGAAATTCTACTGAGTCCATTCTTTTCTTCTCTTCTCCTTCCATCAACTTAGGTAATGTTTGTTCCCGGTAGGTTTTCGCTATTGTATTTAATGTAAGGCTCCCATACTTGTTCGAATATTTCAATATTATTTCTTAAGCTATATGTTATTTTTTCTAATGGAATACATTTATTCATTTCTATATACCATTGTTGTATTTTCAAATTATCTTCCACTTTTTTTTCCTTAATTGATGGTGTTACAAAATTATACTTGTCCAAAGCTCAATAGTCCAATCAATTACATATCTCAAGCATTGTTTTAACAAGCAAATTATTTTCAAAAATACTATACTTGCATATTATTAGTAAAGTGATACAAGATCCAATTTTTAGATGTTTATCTGAAATGAAAGTAGATGAATCAAACTTCAATTGGACGGAATAAAAATAAATGAAAAACCAGAATGAAGATGTCTAGAAATTAGGCACCTCAGATAATAAAAACTGTGGAAATAGTCAACTAATACAATAAAATTACAACTAGTCAGGGAGTCAACATATGTCAGCAATCTGTCATAGCCACCCCTGCTGGAACTATGTTCTAATGCAAGATTGCAAGGTTGATAACAATAGCGTTTATTCAAGATGAAAAGCCTCATTTAGGTCACAAGCAAGCCTGCAAAAAAAAAAAAAAATGGAGGCAGCCAAGACTTTAAAACCTATATCCGATAATGATGAGGTTCCTATTACAACAACCAATATCAATGAGATATTCCTCAGACACCCAACCTCTTTCTTAAAAACACTTCTGGTGTCTGCATGAGGTAACCTACATTTAGTCCCACATTTGATGACACAACAAACAGAATGTTTAAGCTATCAAATGGATTGATTATTTCAAATGAACAGATAATGGCTATAACTCCTGCTATAAAATCCATTATTTTGATGCATTCTCAGGAAATGAGCTCATTCTCTTGACAAGTATATGGGGTGAGATTCTTTGCTACTATTACAAGCAGTCCCTGGGCTACAAAAGCCTAATAAGTTTATGAAAATTTTCCAAACAATTTAAACAATTTTTTGAAACAAGCTAAGTTTCCCTTAGTTTCAAAGTTATAGAATTATAGAGTATTGCACAGAAACAGACCCATAGGCCAATCTTGTTCATGCCGAAACAATATAGCTTCCTGCTTTAGTCCTACACCTGCATTTGGTCCACGTCCTTCTGCTCCAATCTCATTCACCTGGATATCCAAGTGTTTCTTAAAGGAAGTAAATTATCTGCCTCCCACCACTTCGTCTGGTTGTTTGTCTCAGATGCCCACCACCCTCTAAGTAAAAAAACTGTCCCCACGTTTCCTTTCTAAATCTCACCCCTCACCTGAGGGGGAGATCCTTAGAATTTGTCTTGCTTAGATACTCCTAAGTCAGCAAACACACTGCCATTATTCAAGTCTTCTCGTCTTGTACATACAGTAATAAACAACATCTGTTTACTTTTGTTTGCCATGAAAGCACACAAAGAGGTACCAGTTGCCTGGTCCTCCCACCAATAAGCAAGAGACCCTTCAAAGAGGGTGTCCATGGTTTCGCCTCCTCCACTCCCGTAATTTACACAGCCGCATGGCCTCCTGTCCATTTCAATGGTGAACCCGAGCTCCTGGTTCTAAATGTGATTTGATTAGGAGGTTGTTAACATCAGAGGCTCTTCTGGAACCTTGTTCGTCATTGACATCCTCACGAATCCAGGTCCCAATAGCTGGTTCTCATATGCTGGTCTCCAGCAGCCCACAGCTGGTCTGAGTCCTTCTGCCTCCAAGCACCTCACTGCTGTTGTGGCCACCTTTCCTGCAGGGTTTGTTCCCAGGTTTCTCCTTCTTGGCAGGGTGGTGTTCTCTCACTCCGGTTCCCTGCACAAGTCTGCTCATCCCCCAGAGCCCTCAACTCTCATGGTCTGATGCCAAACATGGGCTCTGTCATCTTGGGCAGAACCTCTACCAGATTCTGTTCATTTCCAATTTACAAAACATTTGGGTCAAACATTTCTCAGGAGTGGAACTGTTTCATAACCTTGGAACTGATTGGTCTTACCACCTTAAATGTGAATTTAATATGGATGGCACATTGATGATAGTTTGGAGGCTTCAAAGTTCCATTTTTCAAAACAATATCACATTATAATTTAAAATATTAGTTATTTGCTTAAATCCAAGCAAATCAAGTTCTTGGAAATGTGTGTGCTATTGAACCCTGTAACAGTGCAGTTAGAGCAGTTTTCAAATATAAAATGGTAATTTAAACAAATAGATCTTGATGGAGAAAATTCTCCAATTCGAGATTGATAAAAATTAACAGAAATAGAATGCGAATTGAATATCAAAAATGTCCAAAAAGCAGATTTACCTTATTTGCTAAACTGATGACTCGAGAATATAAATATTAAACCTTAGCATCTCCTAAATTAGCTAACCTGAGTATCAAGAATCATTCATCTTAAGACCCACATGCAAGACCCTCCTGAAGACATACACTTTAAAAGCAGTTAACTTGTATTTATATTACTTTATATTATATTCTCTCTTTATATATTTAATTTTACCCATTTTATCTTCGATTGATAAATGGTTAGCATAAAGGTTAGTGCAACACTAAGAGTTTCAGCAATCAGACCTGGGTTTGAATTCCACGCTGTAAGGATTTTGAACATTCTGCCCGTGTCTGTATGGGTTTTCCCCGGGGGATCCAGTTTCCTCCCACCATTCAAACGCACCAATGTTGTAGATCAATGGGTGTTATTGGGCGGCACGAGCTTGTGGGCTATAAGGGCCTGCTACTGTGCTTTATGTCTACATTTAAATTTTAGAAATATTGACTATTTCTACCCACAGAAACTGTCTGACCTGCTGAGCACCTCCAACAATTCTCTGACAGCTCAGGATTCCAGCATCTGCAGCCAAAAGCAGTTAGTCTGGGTTCAAACTTCAAAGCTGTGCTGTAAAGCCAATGGCCCTCCACAATGGAAAAAAAAATCAGTAAGAGTGTGCAAAGGAGATTTGCAAGAATGCTGCCTGAGTTTCAGAGTTTGAATTACAGGGAAAGGTTGAGCAGACTGGGATTTTATTCCCTGGAATATAGAAGATTGAGAGGTGATTTGATAGAGATATTTAAAATTGAGGGGGAACAGATAGAGTCAATTTGGACAGGTTTTTTCCATTGAGAGTGGGGGAGTTTTAGCCAAGAGGATTAGGGGAAACGAGAGGGAGAATTTCTTCACTGAGGTTGGTGGGAGTGTGGAATGAGCTTCTAGCCAAAGTGGTAGATGCAGGTTCAATTTTACTATTTGAGGAAAAGTTGGCTAGGTGCATGGATGAGAGAGGTATAGAGGGTTATGGGCCGGATGCACTTCAATGGGAGAAGGTGTTTGGCATGGACTAGAAGGGCCGAACCGGCCTGTTTCTGTGCTGTGATTGTTATATGGTTAAAATTAAAAAGGAGAAAGTAATCTTCTATTAAAGAGTATTACAATAACAGTAAAATCTTGCTAATTTTGGTTGCCTCTATTATTCAGGTTTCATCAATGGTCCTGTCACATGGAAAATTAAACCAACCTGTAAATTAGTGATTGATAGATTACAATTGGTCATCTCCAGAATAACAGATAGAAGATTTGATTTCAGATTTATTGTTAGAGTACATATTTGTCATCACACACAACTCTGAGATTCTTTTCTCAGCAGGCAAGGCACAATTACCACTTAATCCTATCTATGTAATTTGGAGTTCAATAGCATTGACATGCTTAATCACACCATTGTTTTGGTAATCTGATTTTGGATTTATCTTCAGAATCTAAATTTATTGTCATAAACAAGTATGAAATTCGGTCCACAATCAGCTCCTTGGTTTTACTAATGTTGAGTGCAAGGTTGTTGTTGAACCCCTTAGTACAAGTAATCTAACATAAAATATACCACAAAGTGCACAAAAGATTATTTTTAAACTGTTGAAAGGTCCAGTGTTCACGGTGAAGCATTTGCTATTAGAATACCTGTAACTATAAAAGTCAGAAGGCATTTGTGTTTTGCATGACAGGCTCAGTAAACACCATAATTTCATTTGCAATGGATTTTTCTATATTCTTAGTTTACTTATCCAGAATTCAGATGGATAGTTTTATTAAATCTCATTTGACACTGACAAATTTGTCATAAAAAAACCATTAACTGAATTTCTTGCACTGAATCGAAAACAAGTGATGACAGTATTCATACACAAGTCATTACAGAATCAGAATTCATCGTCATGAACAAGTCACAAAATTTGTTGTTTTACGGCAATATCACAGTGCAAACCAAGTCTTCTCAGGGGCAACTACATACTGTGTCTAAATCTGAGCTGAACCATGCTGTAAGATCAGCTTGTAAACTTATATAGGTTTTTTTTTGGCTAGAGTTGCTTGCTTATCATTGAATTTCCTTTGAATTTAGTTTGCATTTGCTGAAAATATGGCAGATGGTCGAAAAGACCATCTGTCAAGCTCTAGTTATCGGCAGAATCACAAACGGCAATGTGGAAGCATAGATGAGGGAGATAGATCAGCTTGTTGAATGGTGTAATGACATCAGCAAAACCAAGGAGATGATTGTGGACTTCAGGAGGAAGTCAGGGGAACACGACCCAGTCAGCACTGAGGGCTCAGTGGTGGAGAGGGTCAAGAACTTCAAACTCCTGGGTGTCAAAATCTCCTGGAACCTCCACGTTGATGTAATCACAAAGGCAGCTCTCCAGCATCTATACTTTGTGAGGTGTCTGAGGAGATTCGGTAGGTCACCGGAGACTCTCAAATTTTTTTTTTTAATTTTTTTTTTTAACAGGTGTACCATGGAGAACTTTCCGCTGGTTGCACCAATGCCTGGTACGGAGGTACCAACTCAGGTCAAGAATAAATTCCAGGAGGTTGTTAACTCAGCCTGCGACATCACAGGCACCAGACTTCACTCCACTGAGGACATCTACATGAGGCTGTCTTACAAAAGCAGCCTCTATCTTCAAAGACCCCCACCACCCAGGCCATGCTCTCTTCACTCTGCTACCATCGGGGAAAAGGAACAGGAGCATTCAATGGCACAAGGACAGTACACTGCCTTACTTTTCGTGCTCTATTTTTAAAAAAATATAGTAATGTCATAAGATGGTTATAATATGTATGCTTGCACTACGCTGCTGTCGCAAAACACCAAATTTCATGACTTGTTCATGACAATAAATCCTGATTCTGATATAGTTGTTTAGGAGGAGAGTAATTAAGTATTGTTTGATGTCTTCCCATTTGTCACCCGTGAGTTCAATAAAGTTACCTTTGATTGTAACACTGGAGTTCAAACTTGTCTCTCTGTGATCCCACCAAACCTGATACTTCCTCAAACACAAAATAATGGTGCTACGAGCAGGGTTCAAAGAGTTCTGGCTGGCACTTGTGGAGTGCTAACTACGTGGGAGATTGTGCTAACAAATAGGAGTGTGGGTGTCCTGTTGAGTGCGTATGTTATTGAGTAGCTGCTCACCAACGGAGGCAGCGGGTGGCAACCCACAGCTATTAAAGGAACTCTAGGGTCGGAATATAAAATCCCCAGGTGGAGTGACGACTGGCAAGGGTCCAACATTTGGCTGCATGGCTGGTAAGCCACACCATGCCAGTCGACTGGATCGACAGGCTGGACCCCAAAGAGAAATTGGGGTTTCCAGAGACCAAGGGGATTTATGAAGGGCTCTTTGGCTGATGAGGTCTCTCCTGAGACACCAACATGAAATTCCAGCATTCGGCCAACAGGGTGCACAGAAATATAGGAAGACTGAATCCCTGCAGCATGTCAGTTGTGCACTACAGGAGGCAGCACAGCCCAAATGTGAGTGACCAACCTTCCAAGCTGTTGGCAGCTTGATCCAAAGTCAGAGCCATTGTCCAGTAGTGGGGGGGGGGGGGGGGGAAGATGACTGACGCCTGGTTGGTCATGTGTGGATGGATGGTGACCATGAGGAAACTGAGTCCTTTGATGCATGATCTTCCCTGTGTGCCTGAGCCATTGAAAGCCCGAACAGTGACCACTCAGTCCCATGTCTGCCACAAGGGCATCCACCAACCCTCCAAAAGAGGGAGGTAACCAAAAATAGAGGGACCCGGGTAGGCACGTATGTCATCCCTGTGAAATAATGGAGACAGTGGACTACTCTGCCAAGGAGCTAACCAGGCTGAGGGACTAATACCACCAGTGATTGGGCGAACACCGAGCCATGCTGCTGCCTCGGCTGTGGGATGAGGAGGCCCCCCCCCCCCCAAATGTCTGCCTCTCTCATTGGGAGTGAGTGCCCTGGGTAGTCTGTCTGAACAAACAATTAACCTTATGGGTGCTGCCAGAAGAGGTCAATGATAGCACCACCCTATGGGAATATGTGGTAACTGCAGTCCAGGCCAATTTTCCTGCCCTTGTACAATAGGGAGTACAAGGCCAACCTCAGAGAAACACCATTGGTGCAGGGGCATGGGTTATTAAGGGGTGGGCACTGATCGTGGTATCAATTGAGGTGGCTGCAAGCACCACTTCCCAGGGAGCCAGAAGGTGACTGGTGCCTCAGTGGGCTACTTAGTCCCATGAGGGGTAAGACCACCCTTCTAAGGTCAGGGTGTTCAATGGTGACTGTCAACTGGAAAAACCATCCAGGAAACCATTACCTTCCTGGAGGAGGGCATACAGGATAGAGAGCAGCCGCATAGATTTGCAGGCCTGAGACGAACTTTGGCAACATGACTCTTCCGGTACTCACAAAGACATGTATGCTGTCTGGAGAGAACATTATGGGGAAGCCCCGTGAGGGTGAGGATTCCCATGCACCACCTACTCCGACCTGAACCTGCCTTCCCTCTGGTCCTCCCCCACCAGAGGTGGCCCTTAACTAAACTATCTTGTTAGTGCTCTCAAACACCGCCTCCCACCCACCACCACCAGAGAGGACTACCCTTGTGTGTGGAGGAAATGTGGCCTCCCTGCCTTTCTGGAATGTGTATTGTGAGTGGTCAAATGACCTCCCCATCTGAAATGTATTTGGAAGTCACATCACTGGTCAATCAAGGGGTGAACTCCAGCCACCCATTAGTTCACACCTTGCTGTTGGCTAATTCAAAACACCTAGGGTCATTATTGGCGAGTACAGATAAGCACTGTATATAGTACCAGCATGCAGCACATGCTCTCTCTCTGCCTCATGGTCCAAGCCCAGACACTGCTCCACTCGAGGTCACTACTGTGGACGTTGCTGGAAGGGTCACAGGTACTTGCAACACCCCCATTGGTCAGAGAACTGGGAGCATGTGTAAGAGTACCTGCTTATACTGTGTGAGCATGGTCGAATATAGGTTGAGCATTGTCAAAATCTAACTGATAGCGGAGGTGAACATCTGTATCATCACTTACATGAATTAGTAATTGTGTACCATTTAATATTCTCCCGTTTGTTTCCCGTGTTAATAAATGTTACATATAATTGCAAAACTTGTCTCCAGACTAGTCGCTCCGTGAACCCACCGAACCGGATACACTTCCCAACATAACAATCCTTCAAGTTGTTGTTCTTCTCAATGTGAGGGTCTACAATACACTTATCAAAACAGACTGCTGTGATCCAATCATTGATTCCAGACATCAGCACCAGTTCATTTAATCAGCAAGGAGCTGTTACCATGAACTATGCAGAAAACTTTCAGCAGACTGGCAACAGCTGTTGCCATGGACACATTATCACAGGATATTCCACCTTAACAACAGCCACATACTTTGTCATACACCTTTCAATTACAGCCTTTGTAATGAACCTTTTTAAATTGCACCCTGAGCTGTGGATTTTAACTCTTCACTAATGTCTCTCATCACACAAAGGAAATTGTAGTTTCAGCTTTGAATTACAATGCTGCAGATCATCCACTGACAGGAAATATTGTATATATTTTGTAACCACTCAGCCAATGACAGCTTCACAAGCTTTCATTTAAAAATGAATATGGTCAACTTTCAATCTTGACTCCTCCTTGCTATCATTACAGAGAACCAACACAGACATACATTTAAAATGAACACGAGCAGGAAAGGCATCCTGGTGTCAGACAAAAGCCCAGAAAAGGGGCCATTCCCACAAGAATACAGGCACATCCTGGATTCATGCCTGCCAGCCTGTTCCCTGCCTTATCACAGGATAGCACGGCAACGTGTCCGAGCTCTGTGCTGAAAGAGCACCCAAATATGAAGCCAAGACGCGGGATGTGCAAACCAAGAGAGGGCTTAGCCAGAGAAACCAGGCATGCGTCAGTGAATAATTTTCTTCCTCTTCCCTCCCCTCTCACACTGGGAAGCAGTCCCCACAGCACCCTGCTCCATCAGGAACACAGCAATCCTTTTTGGTTGGGGGGTGGGGTAGTTGATGAAAGGTCGTTGACTTTGATAATGTGCCTTGTCCATCATTTGTGTGTATATATCAATCCACTGGATTTGTATTGTTTTGGACATGTTTTTACAGTTATAACATGTTACTTAGATTTTAGAGTTTAGAAACCAGTTATTCATTGTTTGTAGTGATTGGTCAGTGGTGCGACTGCCAAGGAATGGAATGTTTTATGTGGGTTGCGAAGGAACACATGCCTCTCTGTCTGAAGCATTGTGGATTGAAGGGACACTGAGGGTCACGTGTCTTCCCTGCTTGAAACTTGTTCAGAAGTCACATCACCTGCCAATCAAGGTTGGACTCCAGCCACTGATTAGTGCATACTTTGCTGTTGGCTCATTTAAATTACTCTGTCATCATTTACCAGACACCCAGCTCAGAACAGTATAAAATATCGATGTATAGCAAATTTCTTTCTCTCTTCCTTGTGGTCCAAGCCCTATACCAGGTTACTACTGTGGACATCACTGGAGGAGTCATGGGTAAAGTGTGCACTACACTCACGCTTAGCCATAGTACTGTGATAGATCAGTGTATACAGAGAGCTGCACCCCCACTGATGCAAGGAATCAGGAGTGTGTTTGAAAGTCCCTCTTTATAAGTGTATACACATGTGTGAGTGTATAGAGATAGGCAGCCACTGGTGTCAAGATTCCAACCTGGGTCTGATGTGAATGTCTATATACTGTAGTTGTTTAGTCGTAGAGTAATTAAGTATCATTTGACATCTTCCCGTTTGTCTCCCATGTGTTCAATAAAGTTACCTTTGATTGCAACATTTGTGTGTCCAGACTCAACTCTCTGTGCAGTCACCAAACCTGATATTATTCCCAAAATGACAATTGGTACTTTCTCAAACATCACAGTGTCAACATCTGAGGATCTGTCCTGCGGCCTCCATGCTGATACAATCATAAAGAAGGCTTGTCAGTGGCTACACTGTGAGGAATTTGAGGAGATTTGGCAAATTATCAAAGACTCTTGCAAATTTCTACACATGTACCGTAAAGAGCATTCTCATTGATACTTTCACACCAGACATGAACAGGACAAGAAAAACTACAGAAAATTGTGAACTAGGCCAGCGCAATCACAGGCATTGGTCTTCATTCCATCAAGGACATCCACAAAAAGCGGTGACTGAAGAAAGAAGCCTCTATCCTCAAGGACCCCCACCATCCAGGCCATGCCCTCCACACTGCTACCATCAAGAATGAGGTACGGGGCCCAAAGATGAGCACCCAGCAGTACAAGGACAGCTTCCCTTTCTCTGCCACCAGATTTCTGAATGGTCAATGAACCACAGACACTACCTCTCTTTCTCGGATTTTTACTCTTTTTTTAAATGCCACTTGAGGCAATTTTGCACTTGTAATGGTGCCACAAAACAAAATATTTCATAACACGTGTTCATGACAATAAATTCTGATACCATCTGAACCACATTAAAATTTTGAAAAGAACCAAAGCTGAAATCTTGAGCAGACAAAGAATTGCTGGAAGAACACAGTGGGATAGACAGTATCCATGGGTAGAAAAAGTTAATGTTTAAGGTTTGGGCTCTTGATCAAGGGGGAAAAACTGGACAATGTTAGAACAAAAGGTTTGAATGGTAGAAAGACAAGTAGAGGGAGAAACCATTGGGGATGAGAAAAGTTAGAAAGGGAGGGGAAAATAAGTCCAGGAGTGGATAAAGAAGAGATGGAAACAATGGAATCAGATGAGGGTGAAGTTACTTCAAATTAGAAAAGTCAATGTTCATACCATTAGGATGAAGGCTGTCCAGGAGGAATACTATGCTTGCTGTTGAAAGTTACATTTGACTTTGTCCTAACAATGGATGAGCCAAGAAAAGGCATTGGACAAATGGCTTGGAAAGTTAAAATGCTTAGCAACAGGAAGCAGGAAGTTTAGATCCACAGAGTGTGGGTGTTCAGCAAAACAGTCTCCTCATCTGAATTTGGACTCCTCAATATAGAGGTCATACCAAGTACGGTAAATGTAGTAGATTAGGTTGGACAATGAACATTAAGTTCTGCCTCACTTGGAAGGTCTGCTTGTGGGCCTTGATGGACAAGAGGAAAAGCAGACAAGTTTTACACTTTCTGTGGTTACAGCAGGAAGTGCCTCAGGGGATGGAGGATGGGTTGCAAGGCAAAAGCAGAATAGGGGAGTCTCAGAGAGAGGTTAAAACCAGAGAGTCCCTGTTTGTATCCTGCTCGGGTACCACTCCCCAATTCTTGCTCCCTTACATTGATCACTGCATTGGTGCTACCTCCCATGCAGAACTTAACAATTTCATTAACTTCATTGCCAACTTCCACATTTCCTCCTGGACAGCCTATCACCAAACAGGTTAAATACAGATCTTTCTAATTTTAGGTAACCCCATTCCTCAAATGATTTCATGGTTTCCATCTCTTTACCTACTCCTGTACTTATTTTTCTCCATCTTTATAATTTTTATTAACCCCATCCCCAATGATTTCTCCTCCTACCCGGTTACTCCACCTCTGACACCTCTGGATCACTCCCCAGTTTCTTTCCCCCTTATACCCCCTTGATCTCCAGTCCTGATAAAGGATCCAGATCTAAAATGTTGACTGATCATTTTTAACCATCAATGTTGTCTGACCTGCAAAGTTCTCCCAGCCAGACTTTACTGGTTTAAAATTTTTAAACTAAGGTTACAATATTCACCTCCATTTTTACTTCTAATTAATTAGTAATCATTAAATTAAACAAACTAAGTTTATCGAAACCAAAACAGAATCCTACAGTGATCTGTGTAATTAGCCAATATTGATTGTACAAAATCTTAGGCCCTAAAAACACATAAAACGTAACATGACTAAAATAAAAAACAGAAACGCTGAACTATTGAGTTTCTCAACAATTGCAGCTTTTTGCTTATTGTTAAAACAATACAATTACATTTTATACAGCTTTTACAATATGGCTGTGACTCTTTTACATACCAGTCTCTCAGGAAAAGGATAACATGCGAAGGGAGAACACAATAGATGACTGTACTTCTCCATCTACGGAAAGCCATCTAGTGGACAAAGTACCCGGCTTGGGAGATTTTGGACAAGAATGGAATCAACCTGGTAACAGGGATTAAATGACAGAACCTATCATAAAGCCAAATCCTGGGCAGTAGGGGACAGCAAAGCTTCACCCCCAGTTGAGCACAAAGCCTTCTATGCCCAATTTGACCTCCAGAATAAGAAGGAACCATTGCATAACCCCATGTCTCCTGATGATTACTGTCAGTTTCTGAAGAAGACATGCAGGCTGCCTTCAGGAGAGTGAATCCAAGGAAAGCATCCAGTCTAAAAACCTGCGCTGACCAACTGACTAGTGTATTCACAGATATCTTCAACCTCTCACTCCGAAAGCTGTGAGACCCAACTACTTCAAAAGGCTTCAATTGTACCAGTGCCCAAAAACACAGTAACCTGCCTAAATGACTATTGACCAGTAGCACTATGTCCACAGTGATGAGGTATTTTGACAGACTGGTATTAAAGCATGGGAGCTCCCTTCTGAACGATGACGGATCTGTTCCAATTTGCCTACCATAGCAATAGGTCTGGCTTTTCACCAAACTCTGGAACATATGGACAGCAAAGATGCATACATCATGTTGTTCTTTATCCATTATAGCTCCTCATCAATACTCTCATCACCTCAAAACTAATCAATAAACTTTGTGACCCGAGCCTTAAAACTCCATTGTGAAATTGGATCCTGGATTTGCTCACCTCTAGACCCCAGTCAGTTTGGATTGGCAAAAACATTTCCTGCACAATCCTCCATCAGCACTGGAGCACCACAGGAATGCATACTTGCTCTACTCATTGTTTTCTATGACTGTGTGGCTAAGTACTAGAACACAATACACAAGTTTGCTGATACTACTGTAGTGGGCTGTATAAAAGGGGGCAACGTCCACATTTAGGGGGGAGATTAAAAACTTGGCTGAATGGTGTATTAACAATAACCTCTCAATCAATGTCACCAAGACCAAGCGACTGATTGTATACTTTAGGAAAGGAAAACCAGAGGTATTCAATCCAGAAACCTATGGGGGATTAGAGGTGGAGAGGGTCAACAACTTAAAATTCCTGTATGTCACCATCTCAGAGGATCTGTCCTGGATTCATCATATTAATGCCATTGTGAAGTAAGCATGACACCACTCTTCTTCCTCAGGTGTCTGTGGAGGCTTGGTACAAAACCAGAAACCCTGGAAAATTTCTACAGATGTGTGGTGGAAAGCGGGCTGACGAGCTGAATCACGGTCTGGTATAGGGACACCAATACCCCGAGCAAAGTCCTCCAAAAGGTAGTGGACACAGCCTAGGACACCACAAGCAAACCCTTTCCCACTATTGAGAACCTACATGGAATGCTGCCTTCAGAGAGCAGCTGCAATCATCAAGGATCCACACCACCCAGTACAAGCTCTGTTCTTACTGCTGCCATCAGGTTCAGGAGTAACAGCTGTTACTCCTCCACCATCAGACTCCTCAACAAACTCAAAATCAGGGACTCATTTAAGGCCTTTTACTTGTGCATTTTATTATTGATTTTTTTAATTCTCCCTGTATTCCACAGTTGGTTTACATTCTTTATCTGCTTATAGTTCTTTGTTTGCTTACATATATACACTGTGTTTTTGCACTTTCAAAAAGTGGTAATTCTGCTTTGCCCACTGAAAAAAAATCTCAGGGTTGTATGTGATGTCGTGTAAAGTATGTACTCTAAAATTAAATCTGAATCTAAAAGGTTCAGTGCGTCATCGGAAACCTTGGCAGACTTCTAGATTTGTGGTGGAAAGAGTGCTGAAAAATCCTGCACAACAGTGGACTCAGCCAAGTACGTCAGAGGCAAAATTCTCCTCACCATTACTGTCAGAAAGCAGCATTAACTCTCAAGGAACTGCACCTCCAAAGACCTGTTCTGTTCTCAATACTGTCATCAGGAAGGTGTCACAGTACTTTTATCACCAGGTTCAGGAACAGTTACTCCCCCTCAACTATCAAACTCTTGAGCAATAGTCATTCAGATACTCATTTAGGACAGGTAATATTCTCATTATTTATCTCAACATCTGCATTTGCATAGCTTGTTTAAGCTATTTCTTTCCGAGTACAGGTTACAGTTACTGGTATAGAAATTTCTAAGTCTGCCCTGCAAGAAAAAGAATCTCACCGAGTTATATGCGATGACATGTATGTACTCTGTGACAATAAATTTGAAATTTGGATACATAGAATTTCCCCTACATTGCTGATCAAACTTCCATCTAGTGATGCTGGTTGGGATTCATGCAAGTGTAAATATAAACGAATTGGGCTACACCATTCTTTTTATTCTCACTAACTATAAATGCATTCATGGAATGGAATAAAACCCTCAATTCTCTCTTCCCCTGAAGATTCTAATTTGAGTCAAGCTTGAGTAAGCCTGAAACTATTCTTTTTGGGCATATAGCAATGGAACAAAACCACAATGTTTGGAGGAACAGATACCTGCAAGGTCTGCTGCATGGTGGAAGAGTGGTCATTTCCTCACGTTGGCAGATGTTAGGAACCAGTATTTGTTTGCATTACTTTACCTGGCTCAATACAAGAGGGTGATGAAAATATTATGTTCTCTATCACCAATAACCTACAACTTTGTAAGCACAGAAAGTGGTTTGTCTTGAAGTATAATCACTTTAGATTCAGGGTAGAGAGACAAAATCTATCCTCTTTCTCTCTCCCCCATCACCCCCCCCCCCCCCGATTTTATCAGTGAGTTACCAATGTAGAAAAATTATCATTGTATTCTTTATTCAACTGAAAATATAACTGGGGATATTTTAAAAGGCTATAATGCACTAATGGATTCTGATCTCATTCAATTTGGAGCGTAAAGCCTTATTCATGCGGTGCAACTAATAAAATTATATTACCCCATAGCACAATCCACCTTTCCTTTAGCTTTTGTTTACTTCAGGATTCTATTAATCAAAATCTGTACTACTTTTTTCCCCATTTTCCAAATATTATTTGCTATTATATGAATAATAATTTTGCTTCACCATGTAAATTCCAGTTTTGTTTGGAGCTTTTATTTACTGTTTTATATGGACCATATAATTTCTAAATTTGTTTGAATATTTACTGTATTACAAGTCATAAAGCAAGCATTTCCTCCATGTGGCAATGTGAGAATCCAATTAAACAGAGAAAAATTGATAATCCCAGAACCCTAGAAATGTCTTGAACACACAATGTTGATGAAGATTTTAATGTTTATCTGTTATCCAGCCAGCATTGTTGCACTTAAGATTATGTCTGCATTTTATTTAAGTAATATTTAATTTACCTGTTCAAATCAACTTTCCTGCCGTGCTCCACACTGTGCACAAATCAGACAACAGGCCTTTCAGTAATGGAAAGTATTTTCCCTCAGGAAGTCATTCTCAGTTGCATGGTGCAATTGAGATTGGTATCCTGAGGGAAACACTTTCCATTCCAAATTTACCTACACTGAACTGTTTTTATCAACTGTGCCTGAAAATATAACAAAGAGAAAAAAAAACCCAAGATCAGATCGAACCAGCAATATCCCCTGACATCTCAGCCAGTTTATCCATCAAGTTCCTGAGCCTTGCACATAAAGATCTTACTTTCAACCCTGACAGTAGCACTTAAATAGATTTCAATGCACTGGAATGAGAGATGGGCAAGATGATAAATCACCCAAAGTGTTATCTTTGATAATTGTTTATGTTTGAAGAGTGAATCACTGCAAGGAATTAATGACATCTGCAAAAGAGGAAAATGCACTATAAAAGGAAACAGGAGATTACTCAGGGCATGCAGTACAGAAACAGGCCATTCAGCTTAACCAGTCCTTATCTGTGCTCGATTCAAGTCACATCTGTTTTTCCTCATCTAATTATATCCATGTGGTACTCTCTTCTGTCTTATTTGCTTATCCAGCAACATATAATATTTATTCCAACCACTTGCTGTGGTAGCAAGTTCCACATTTTCATCACTCTGGATATTCTTCTGAATGCCCCAGTGAATTCCATAGAGCATAACTGGAGTAAACCTTACACGATTCCCTCCTTATCCACTCTAACCTTCTTTGACTGAGAAACCCAGTCTGCTTATTTTTGCATGATTACATTCTGATATCCTTCTCAATCTTATATGCCTTGATATACTTTATGCGATATCATCTTCCCTGCCTTTAAAACCCATCCTTCTAGAAAAGAAGCCTGGTGTACTGTCTGCATTTTCTTCTGAACAAAGGATTCAAGACCCTGAAATCTGTTTCATTGAAAGGCAGTCACTGAGGTGAGCACATCTGAGACAGCGCTTTCTTACTGCTTTCTAATTGGTGCGATTCCTCTGCTTTTCCCTTTTGCCTTATACTTTTGTCCCATTCAAGTAAGGGTCCAGTTTTCTTTTGAATATTACTAGTAAATGTGCTTTCACGATCTTCACATGCAGTGAAGTTAAGATCACAACAAATCATCTTTCAAAATGATTTCTCGTGTGTCTTGCACCCAATCTGATGAAAAATATGAACTTAGATTGCAAAGAAAATCTGAGCAGAGAATACTTAAAAGATTTTACAAAATTAAAATATCAGGAAAAGCAAAGCTTATTGTACTTACTCAAGTATTCTTTAATTATATTTACTTTAATACCATAAAAGGTCAGAGCTTCATTAATTCTTGGAAAACTTGTGATATTCAAGTGTCTGTTGGCCAGGATTTTTTTTTCTTACAAGCATCAACAATGGGTATTTTCCCAAAATAAATGCATTAGATACACACAAGATTTTTTTAAAATTTTACATCACCCAGATTGCACAAGTGGTTTAAAAAAAACCCAGAATTTGATTTTTTGCTTGTCATTATCATTAATCGCAACTACAGTACTTACCATTTCTCTCAAAAAAAATCATTTTTCTCAGAAACTAATTGAAACAAATGTAAACATATGGTTGAACACTGAAGATGACATTTTTTTCTATCAAGCTCTGTCTAATCTTGGGTTTTGAAACTGTCCAACAGCATAAATTCATTTGTGAAGTACTTCAAATATCCTTTGGCAAAATTTACTTTGTTTCAGGTTGTAATGCAAACCATCCACAAAAACATTTCCAGTGCTTGAGAAAATAAAATTCTGTTTTGCACTTTTAAATGATTGTCAGATTTTGCAATCCACAATCATAGAAAAAGCACATGGAGGAACAGAAACAGAAAGACACCTTTTTGCAGCCATTCGATATCATGGTTAGTTTTGGCAAATAAGGAGATCTTGCATACTTGAATTTTTGATTTGTATTATCAGTCTCAGCCAAGTCAGCTCGTGGAAAAGTAAAGCTAAACAAAATTTGGCAGCAAACGTCAAGGAGTTTGTAAATAATCATTTTATAGGGAGCGTCAGAGACTTCACAAAAACAGAGGGGAGCTCAAGTAGTGGGTATGGATCCAATCTTTTTTATTTCAAACAGAATACATCTCCATAACATCCAATTGCTGGAAGTGTATGGGCTGCCGTCAGTGTGGAAATGGCTATAAAAGAGGCAATGCAGAGAAGGAGGCTTGCAGATGCAATTGAGAGGAGGCAGGGCTGCTCAGAAGGCATCCTGAGAAGACATGGTGATGGCTCCAGAATTTTGATGACTACTAGATGGCAAGGTAAGCATGCTGACAATTCGACCGGCCCTTCACGATCGCAGCCTTAAAACATACCCGGATGGACCACTCGTATCGATTCTATTATACCAATAATTTCTCCAGCTGCCCTCTTACACACTTCATTGCCTTTGCTGTTCTTAGTGTTCAACCATGATAATGACATACATATAATGTTTTTACCTTAGCTTTTCCATTTGATTTGCAGATATTGCAACAGTTACTCAACCCAATAAAACCTTTCAACCCATTAACCATGACCATGCTTTTTTGTCTGTACCTCAGAAGGTTCCATCTGCCTCAGATAACTCATCCTTTCTCTTCCCAACCAACCACGTCAAAGCACCACTTTGCAGGAAGATGGGAAGAGGAAAATGACAAAACAATAAGGTATTTCTGCTCATAAATGGAAATTATAGAAAATACAAACAATTCAAAATCTCAGCAGTGTGAAGCTAGTAGATAAACAAGATGCCGTTATCCTATCTCAAATCCAAAATATAAAACCTTCAATCTCATGTAATTTAATTTTGCAAACTAACCTATCTGAATTTCCAAATTCCAAATCCTTGTGTATTCTACCTATTATATCCTCAAAACCTGCACGGTTTTATATAACAGATTTATGAAAGGGGACTTCTCTTTCCATATCGAGTTTGTTTGATCTACTTGATCATTTCTAAGTGTCCTTTTGTCACAATCTTCATTATAGATATGAGCATTTAGTTTTGATAATTGGTCTGAAGCTTCCTCTTTCCTCTCTCCTTTTAAATGGTGGTTGCATTTCCTACCATTTTATCTTCAGGGACCATTCCGTATCTATAGAATACAACCAATGTATTTTCTGTATCCATAGCTACCTTTTAATATTCTGGGATAAAAATCCTGGAGATATATCAGGTTTCAGTCCTATAAAATTTTCCAGCACTATTTTGTGCTAAATATTAATATTCTTTAATTTCTATTTTTCAATACACTCTTGGTTTCCTGGCACTTCTGTAAAGTTATTTTTCCTTTTCCATGAAGAAAGAACCCAAATATTTATTCTGCCATTTCTTACTTCCCCAGCCTCCCTTTTCTCACTGTAAAAGACGTGTACATCAATAATTTTCTTTTATACTTATAAAAAATTTTATGTTCATTTTAAGTTTTCTCTCATTCTCCTTTTATTTTCTAATTAATCTCTTGGTCTTTTTTGCTGAATCCCAAACCTTTCCCTATCCTCCTTTTACTGGGAATTTCAGAAGATCCCTCTTTTGACTCATAGTTTTCTTAAATTCCTTTGTTTGCTATGGTTGGGTTGCTACACTTTTAATGCTTTTTTCAAATCTCAGAAAACAATGGGGGTTGGGAGTCATTCATTGCAGGATACCCTGCCTCTGACCTATTGATCTCACGACCACATTTATGCTGGTCCAGTCACAAGTTTCTGCTCAATGATGATCCACAAGATGTTGATGGTAAATACTGTGAAGGGAACAGCACTGAATGAAAGGTCTGCTTAGATCCTCTAGTGTGGCAAACAATCATTGTCTGGCACATGTAGTACCAATGCTAGTTGCCATTTATCCGTCCAGGAGTCAATTATTTCTGGACACAATGCAATCTCTTCTCGTTTTGATTTTTGACCTCAAGATGGAGGAAAGATCATGAGTGACACAAAGAAATGTAGCTGATCCTGGACATTCCTTCAGGAGCTCTGACCGCAAAAATATCCTGTGTGAGAGAAGTGGTATCACACCATCCTCCTGTCTGTTAAGTACCACAATTTTCATCACCATCACAGTTTTATTAAAATTCCATTGTAAAGTATAAATTCAAAATGCTGCTATTACATGAAAGCCTGTCACCATCACCACCTTCAAAATTTAGCAGTTTCATCCAAATTTGGACCAAGGTTGTAGTTTGGTCTGCAGCAAAGCAAACCCATTCAAGAACACCACTGACAACATCTGATTCAGAGCAAGATGATGAAATCCTAATTAGCCAGATAGGATTAGCTCTGCTATTTGCAGATGAGAAATATTTCAGGAAGAGATCATGATGGTAGCTTAACTGAATCAAACTGAATGTTTGAAATCAAATGATCCTCATTGCTCCACCTGCTTCAAAAGGGCATCAATCATCATGGTACCCGATAGTGTGAGCTGCCTCAACGACTACCACCCAGTAGCACTAACTTCAACTGTGATGAAATGCTTTAAGAGGCAGGTCATGACCAGAGTGAACACGTACCCAAGCAAAGATCTGGACCCACTGCAATTCGCCTACCATCACAATCGCTCCACAGCAGATGCAGTATCGCTGGCTCTCCACTCAGCTCTGGATCACCTTGAAAACTGTAATTCATGCATACAGGTGCTCTTCAACGACTACAGCTTGGCCTTCAGTACCATTATTTCCTTAGTGCTGGTCAAACTCTAGGTCTCTGTTCCCCACTCTGCAACTGGATCCTTGATTTTCTCATCGGAAGACCACAGCAGAATTGGAAACAACATCTCCTCCTCCTCACAGATTATCAACACAGGCACACCTCAAGGATGTGTGCTTAGCCCATTGTTCTACCCATTATACACCACTGCTCTACTCATTATACACCAGGCACAATTCCAATGCTATTTATAAGTTTGCAGATGATATCACAGTTTTCGGCAGAATCACAAATGGCTATGAGGAAGTGTACAGGAGAGAGATAGAATGGTGTCATTCAATGGTGTAACAACAACCTTGTGCTTAACTTCAGCAAAACCAAGACGATTGTGGACTTCAGAAGTCTGGGGAACTCAACTCAGTCGTCATCAAGGGTTCAATAGTGGAGAGGGTCAAGAACTTCAAATTCATGGGATCTAAGGATCTGTCCTGGAGCCTCCACGTTGATGCAATCACAAAGGCAGCTCACCAGCAGCTACACTTTATGAGATGTCTTGAGGAGATTCAGAATGTCACCAAAACCTCTCAAAAACTTCTACAAGTGTACCGTGAAGAGCATTTTGGCTGGTGGCATCAATGTCTGGTATGGAGGCGCCAACTCTCACAGGACAAGAATAAACTCCAGTGGGTTGTTAACTCAGCCTGCAACATCACAGGCACCAAACTTAACTCCATTGAGGACATCTACATGAAGCGGTGTCTTTAAAAAAAAAAATGCAGCCTCTATCCTCAAAGACCTCCTCCACCCAGACCACTCCCTCTTCACTCTGCCACCCTTGGGGAAAAGGTACAAGAGCCTAAAGACGAGTACTCAACAGCACAAGGAAAGCTTCTTTCCTAATGCCATCAGAATAATCAATGAATCAAAGACTGCCTAACTTTTCATGCACTATTTTTATTTGAAAGTCGCTATATGTTGTTATATGAATGTTTTCACTACAACGCTGCTGTAAAACACCAAATTTCATGACTTGTTCATGACAAGTCTGAATAAAGATCACGCAAACCTCAGTCATAAAATTACCACATGCAGATAATGCTGGAACACGGCATACTCAGGTGCCTAGCCCCCATTACCATTGATTCTTTCACTGGAATACAAGAGGGCAGAATGGTTCACAGAGTCGTTAGCAGAATGCCAATGCAGCATCAGCACTTGGGACTGGGGTTTGAATCCTGCGCTGTCTGTAAGGAGTGTGTACGTTCTCCCCGTGTCTGCATGCATTTTCCCTGGGGGCTCCAGTTTCCTCCCACTGTTCAAAATCTTTAATTTGGCGGCACGGGCTCATGGGCCGAAATGGCCCTATTACTGTGCTGCGTGGCTAAATTTAAAATTTACCCTTAAATTAAATGAGAAAACAAGAATCCCCAAAATCTAGCTCCGCTTTCGAACCATCAAGATCCATGACAAGACCTTGAAAAACCACCCATCAGTTTATGCATCTCCAGTCACTTCTCAGGGCACACACGTGATGAAATTCGCAATCATTACTGGAACACCAGCATAAACTATGGCTGGCTAAAGAAGAATTCAAAAACATAGATCCCAAACACAGCAATATGTTTGAAGCCTTATGGGCAGCAGTAAATCCTACCCTTCTGCAGATTTCAGAGACAATTGAGAGAAGACCCCCTCATAGAAATGGAAAGGCGCCACATCAATGCAGACTCTGTAAACCCACTGGCAGGATCCTTGAAACAATGCCAGCATTCCCTCTCAAATCAAAGATCACAGCACTGTTCGCAATCAGATCTGCCTGTCACCAATCGCTGAAATGACTTCTCCACTCTCCTCTCATCTCTGTCACAGTGACAGATTTCTAGCAACACAGATAATTTTCAGGGATGTTCTCAAAATCTGCTTGAACTAACATAACCTCATCAACTCAAGGACAAGGGAATACTGATCTGTGACTCCCCAAATTGAAGAAGTTGCACCTTGTAAGACACTGAATATCAACCGCCTACAATGGAAGCAAACTGAGCTGGGTACAACAAAGCAATCAATCAACCTGAACATCCACTCAAAGCATCACCTGCCTAACTATGGCAAAATCTGCAGATCCCTAATCGGGCTCTTCAGTCTCCTCACAAATTGGTGGAGAAGCAAACGACCCTTCACTTTTAAGCTTTTGACACAGAAATCCTGCAATATTGATGTAAAGAAGACCCAGCGTGGAGGAGTCACGTGATGGAGTAGTGGCCGGACAGTGAACTCCAGCCCTCTCCAGAAAAGTCGGGAAAAACAAGAGAAAACACAAAGGCACAGAAATAAAAGTTACAGAAAAGTGAGTATAAAGGTGGAAAGAAGATGGCGACAAAAAAAGAAAAATCGAAAGCAACGGTAAGAAGAGAGGAAGAGAAGACAACGGAGGAAAAAGGTGAAGGCCTTACCTGTCCGAAGAGGCCCGCTGCGGAGAGAGAAACCCGCTCCCTCAGGTCGGTAAATAATGGACTACAAAAATGGCTCGCTGAGCCGAGTAAAAGTGCGCAACCGCGCATGCGCGAGGAATCGCGCATGCGCGATGCGAATGAAAAAAAACACACCGACGGGAGGGGGGACCAGCTGGGGAGTCGATCTCCACAGCCGGCAACGACAGCTGCAGAACACCTACAGCAAGAAGAGACCACAGAAGACAATAGAAACAAGAAAGAAGAGAAGGAAAGGGCAACAAAGAAACAACAGATGGCCAACCCAGAGGAAGAAGAAGAGGAAGAGTACAGTGAAATAGAAGAAGAAAAGAAAGGCAAGATAAAGAAGGTACTTTCTCTTATTAAGGGATACATGGAGTCATTTAAAGAATGGCAAACACAGGAATTTAATGATTTAAGAAAAAGAATAAACAACACAGAAGAGAAAATGAATAAAATAGAGATGACCTTAACAGAAATGGGAAAGAAAATGGACAAGATGGAAGAGCGGGCAGTAGCCGCAGAAATGGAGGTAGAAGACTTAAAAAAGAAATTGGAGGAATCTAATAAAAAAACTAAAGAGACACAAGAACTACTAGCTCAAAAAATAGATACAATGGAAAACCATAACAGAAGAAATAACATAAAGATAGTGGGCCTTAAGGAAGATGAAGAAGACAAGAATATGAAGGAGTTTATAAAAGAGTGGATCCCTAAGACCCTAGGATGTCCAGAACTACAGCAAGAAATGGAAATAGAAAGGGCACATAGAGTATTGGCCTCTAAACCACAACCACAACAAAAACCAAGATCTATTGTAGTAAAATTCCTAAGATATACTACAAGAGAAAAGGTACTGGAGAAGACAATGGAAAAAGTAAGAGAGGGCAACAAACCACTGGAGTATAAAGGGCAAAAAATCTTCATTTATCCAGATATAAGTTTTGAACTCCTAAAGAAGAGAAAAGAGTTCAATACAGCAAAGGCGATTTTATGGAAGAAAGGGTATAAATTTATACTAAAGCATCCAGCGGTATTGAAAATATTTATTCCAGGACAACAAAATAGACTATTCTCGATCCAGAAGAAGCACGAAAATTTGCAGAACAATTACAAAAATAGACTGAGGGATGAAGACGGGTAATGAGAGGAAAAAGGTTCACGATTGATATGTATGTGGGTAAAGACAAAAATAGACTGAGGGATGAAGACGGGTAATGAGAGTAAAAATGATCACGAGTGATATGGATGCGGGTAAAGAGGTATAAGAGTGAATAGAGACAATGTGCATACGTGAATGTATCTGTACTTAGAGGAAAATATAGATAGTATAGACAAGAATTAATAAGGGAAGGTAATGGAATAGAGAGAATAAGGAGGGAATTAAAAGAGACACAAGAACTACTAGCTCACAAGTGACCTTTGTGACATATGAAAAGTGAAATCTTTTCTGGGGGGGGGCTGGGTGGGGAGAAATAGCGGTCACTGCAAAATCAGTTGACGCTTGCGAGTGGATTCGCAAATCCAAATGGAGAGGGGAGATGTGGTTGTCCGACAAGGGATAAAGGACAATTCAGGAGGGGAAGGGGAGATTGGGGATAAAGAAGATAGAAATAGGAGAATAAGGAAAATGTTGGATGTTGTAGGAATGTTGTCTTATAAAGAGTTGAAAATAAGAAAACAGAAATGGAAAAGGAGGAAAGGTAATGATGGAAAAACGGAAAGAGAAGATAAACAAAATATAAAATGGCTACGCTGAACTATATGACTTTAAATATTAATGGAATACATAACCAAATTAAAAGGAAGAAACTACTAAATTTAAATGAATAAATGTATTCCATTAGAAAAAATAACATATAGGTTAAGAAATAATATTGAAATATTCGAACAAGTATGGGAGCCTTACATTAAATACAATAGCGAAGACCTACCGGGGACAAACATTACCTAAGTTGATGGAAGGAGAAGGAAAGAAAAGAATGGACTCAGTAGAATTTCTGATGTATTTTTGTTGAATGACAACATTATCTGACTGGCTTAATGCAACCTAGATTGTATACCTAAAATGGATGAGAGGGGGGGGTGGGGGGGGTGGCTTGGGAGGAGGGAGGGGGGGGGGGGGAGAAAAAGTCACTGTATATGTGTGAAAAAGAAATAGTGTATATCATGGCTAATGTGATTTATGGTGTGAAAAATAAAAAATTTAAAAAAAAAAGACCCAGCGTTAAGCCAGCTTTGGTGGTTTACACTGGACCAGACAAAACCAACATAATGCTGGATCAGTGTGTCATTTTACACAGCAAGCCGCCATTTTAGGAGCAAAGGAGACGGGAAGTACATTTTATGTCGCAGACTAGAAGCAATAGAAGTTCACCAAGGCAATATTCATCTTTTAAAGCACTATTTTATTAATAACCATTTGTAACACTTCAGTTAAATCAACCCCAACTATGCGCTAATGTACTAATGTGGGGGTGTGTGTGCACACATGACCAAGAAGCCATTTTTGCCTTTCACACTGGCCCACTGTTAACCAGTTCTGTGTAATTTCACATTCATCGCAAGGCATCCCTGAGGATAGGGGATTCTATCCTCCAATGGTGACAACTGAGTGATGCATCAAACGATGGTAGATTTGCCCTAAATCCAGATCAATGTATTATGATCTTTTATTTTTACAAAATCATACCTAATTATAACATAATTAAGCATTATGTATAGCACAGTATGAGCCCTTCAGTTCCTGTTGAGCTGACCTGTATACATCTTTATAATTATATACAATATTGTGGTAAAGAATAGCCACACAATTATAAACACTGTGGGGAAAGTGCTAGCAGCAATAGCACACAATTTATAAAGCCCATGGGAAAGCGCGATGGTGGACCTGACCTCCCAGAATTCCGTGCAGAAGGAAAAGGACTCAGAGGGGTTTCTCTGCTGCATTGAATTCTGGGATGGCAGATCTGCCATCTCTCTCTCCCGCTGCAACTTTCTCACTGTCCTTTAGACATTTATAAAAGTTTATATAGGTCTGCAAAGTCTATATCTTTTTAATCTTTCATGTTCCTGCATCCATGCAAAAAAACAATCAACAGTCACTACTTTATACCAGGATACTCTATGTTCCTTTTACAGTCAGCCAATCAGCCAGATACTACCTAGGTAGTATCATCCCCAGCATCTGATGATGCCTGCATGCCAATTAAAGAGCTTTCACACTGGACCCTTAACTGGTAGATTAGCTGTCAATTACTGGGACAAGGTGCCAGAGTGAAAAGGGCTTATCTCATACAAGCCTGAAAATTTAGCCTGAAGGGGATTTGAATTTGTTGGAAAAAAGGATAAATATATTATCCCTGTTTTAAAAGTTCTCATCCTAGCCTTCTTTAAAATCATACCAGACCTTCATTTTGCCTTGAGCAGTTTTCAAATTTATAGACTTTCTACAAACAATCTTTAAACTTTGAAACATAATCTAACAAATTCAACTGCACATCCTCAATGTTCCTTCTACAACACTAAAAGTCCTCTTACTTGGTGTCCAAACAACAACTGAAAAGGACTAAAGCCTAATGATTCTTATATAGAATCTCTCACTGCAAACAACTGCAAATGGACACTCTCATCCCAGTCCTTCTCATTCTCAAAACCTTGAGATTCAATATGATATGCAGATGATGTGATTTGATTAGCTCCTAATTTATAAATTATCTGATGAAACAGCCCTGACAAGAAATTACTTCCCTGGTCTGACTGAACCAATTAAAGTGAAAAAAATTTATAAGAGCTTTTCACACAGCTTTAGCTTTAATATTTCTAAGTGGTACTACTCCTGGAAACTTGGGAGGCTGAACACAGGAGTTAACAAATACGAATTCCCCGCTTTTTGTATTGGGCAATGGGCCAATACAATCCACAATAAATGCAGAAATGGGTTGTAATGGAGCCTCTGGTGAAACCCGATAAGGTTTACCCACAACCTGACATGTGACATGTCTGGCAAAATGTTACATCTTTTCTTAAACTAGACCAGTAGAATTGTTTCATAATCTTACACATAGTTTTCCTTACACCAAGAAGACCACCCAAGGGCATACTATGGGCCAAGGTTAAAATTTCATCCCTATAGGTTTTAGGAACTATAACCTGGTGAACAACTGCCCATTCTTCACTGGCAGGGATAACAGGTGATCTCCACTTTCTCATCAACACACCATCCTTGAAATAATAGCCTGACAGGGTGAATCAGCCAAGTGATTTCACACAGAATTACTCAACCTCAGTGTTCCATGAGATGGCTGGTGGTCAATAAAGTCCTGTTTTTTTTTCAGTGTTTATCCCCTATGACTCTCTAACCATCTGCATCCTTGGAAAAAGCAACAAGGGTTCCTTCTTCTCTCCAAAGTAGTGATATTGGGTTCAGTCTGTACTAATTGTTGCCATCCAGTCTCTCCACAGCTGTGAATGATTGCATCCTGTGCTTGCCCTTAAAATGATACTCACACTAATATTTTGATTGATTGATATGGTTCACAGTGTGAATTTTTTTTTAAATGATACTCACACTAAATAAAACAGGAGCTCATAACATATAACACAACAGCGTCAGCATCTAGTGTATCGTATAACATACTTTATCTGGCGGCATGTTAGACCCACTTTTTTTCCCCCAAATGACTCAAAAATATTTTCCCGTCTTGTATGTGAAGTTGAAATTAAGGTGATAATGGTAATGTCAAGTGATCTACGTCGCTGCATGGCTCACTAGCATCTGGTGTCAGTCCCTGGACTGAGAGTGGAACAGCGGTATTATTATTAAAAATATTTTTCTTGTTGTCCAACTTGCATGTTTTGTCAAAGTTTTAAATACTTACCCATAAATACACTAAAAGAAATATGGTACACATACACATCCTTTCCCGTCATGGTCCCGGAAAGCCGGATCACCCCTTTTACAGACGGCAATTTGGAACTATTACTACCTCTGCTGCCAGAAAAAAGCCGGAACTGGAATGATCTCACCCCCATTCTGTGTCCATGCCTTTTAAACAGAAGGTGTAATGTGTGCGCTACACAGTGTGGAGTAAGAACACACACAGTCGAGTCGAGATTGAAGAATTATTTATTGTCTTGTCAGCTCTGTTTATATTCACTCCCTGCCTCTGTCCGCAGGAGTGACGTCACCACAGCGCCAGCCTCCAACTGGCCGGCATTCTCTATGTTTCCCACTATGTGGGAGGTCACATGGGATGTCGGCTGTTGGTCCCTGTGGGGCCCTTGCAATCGCCATGTTTGCCGGCCATTTTGCGAGCTGGATCGCAACTCGCTTTGTGGACAGCTACACGACCCTCCCCCAGAACCGGCGATCGGAGAATCCCTTGCCGTTTTCGGCAGCCTACCTCTGCGTCGTGGGGGCTGAATGTCAACTGGCTAGCTAATGTCTACATGGACTGGTTTCAGCATGGCAATGTCCAATACACACATTGGCCCATTGTGCCTGATGACTTTGTACTGCCCTTCGTATGGCCATTGAAAGGGTTCCCTGTGCACTCCCCTTCACACAAAAATGCACTCACAGGTTTGCAAGTCCTTGGAGATGTGCAGCGAGGGCTATAGAGGGTCTAGGGTACCCAGTCTTTCCCTCAATTGTTTCAATGCATCCACAGGGGTTTCTGGGTTCTTGGCAGGGACCAAGAACTCCCTCAGACTACCAATAGTGTGCCATAAACCATTTCTACCGCAGAGGCATTAAAGTTATCCTTCAGTGCAGTGCGTATCCCCAGAAGGACCCAGGGCAACTTGTCTGCCCAGTTGGGCCCCTTGAGGCGGGCCATTAGGCCCGCTTTTAAATATCTGTGGAACCGCTCCATCAACCAACCCGTTGGCTTGCGGGTGATACACTGTGATATGATGGAGTTAGGTTCCCAACAATTTGGCTAGCGCCACCCAGAGCCACAAGGTAAACTGCACTCCCTTATTGGAGGTCAGATGTTCCAGGACTCTGAACCTGGACACCCAGGTGTAGATTAGTGCCCTGGAGCAGGTCTCCGTAGTTGTGTCAGCCTTCGGGACAGCCTCCGGCAACCTTGTGAACAGTTGACCATAGTGAGGATGCATCTTGCCCCACAGGAAACTGGTAGCGGTCCAACGATGTCGACTTGGACGTGGCTGAACCTACACCATGCTGGCTCAAAAGTCTGGGGGGGTGCTTTAGTGTGAGCTTGCACCTTGGACATCTGGCAGAGCAGGCAGGTCTTGGCCCACTGACTGATCCGTTTGTGGAGGCCATGCCAAACAAACCTGCTGGCCACCATCTTGACCAAAGTTCTGATGGCCAGATGCGCCAGGTTGTACACCACGTCGAAGACCTGCCATCTCCATGCTCCCGGCACGATGGGGCGGGGTTTGCTCGTAGAGAAGTCGCAGAGGGGCGTCTGGTTGCCGGGCACGATGACGACATCCTCCAGTTTCAGCCTGGAAAGCATCAGCCTGTATGCCGGAATCTCAGGATTGTCATGTTGGGCCCTTGCCAGGTCTGAATAGTCAATGCTCTGGGACTAGATAAGAAGGTGAAAACTGTATACAATAGTCCAGGTTGTATCACCAATGTCAAGGCCTGGTAAAATGTTCATTTTAAATGCCACTCAATTACACCCTTCAACTCGAAAGGACAAAACTGGTGCCCTTTGGACCCTTGACACTGTTCAAACAAAATTTCAGCACATGTTTGCTTTTGTACCTGATTTTGTACCTGAGTTTGTATCTTAAAATGTAGGAAAAAAAAAATCTGAATTTGGTGATGATACCAAACTTGGGCGAAACAGTGCACATGATACTAATCTATTGCACAGGATGGGCAAGTAGAATGGGCAAAGTAAGTGGAATATCAAATGAAAATAATGAGAAACTTAGGTAATGAATTCTGGCAGAAAGGAGAAACAACACAATTTGACAGATGTACAAAATTTCAATAAAGTAGCTAAAGAAAAGCTGTTCACGTTAGCTGATGATACAAGGCCAAAGGGACACCAACTTAACATTTTGGCTGAGAGATACACAGGTGATGTGATTTTCTCCACAAATGCCAACAACATAAAACCAGCTGTTTCCAAGGAAGTGGAAAAAATTAACGATTTTGCTTGGAAAATGGGCAAAATGAAGAAAATGATGTTGCACTGATCAGGGTACAGACAGGTGAATACAACTAACTGGAATGCTTCATAGGGGTAAGTGGCCTTATTCTGCACCATAATTACTCCATTGGTAAAGCTAAGATTTTGCTATTTATGTTTTGTTAAATAGTCTTGCAGTCATGTTATGTGTACATGCATTAGTCCCCTCCAAGTCTCTCTCTTCTCAAATTTCCATGAAACTAAATCATAATATACCTACTTTTGTTTTCAGTTTCCTAATCGATTTTTGATAGCTCTTCTAATTATTTGCCCCATCAGAATACTGACCTTTTGCAAATCAGACTCCAGAACACCCAGGTCCAGAGCCATGCAATCTCTCACTATATAGATTGTCCATTTTGGCAGGAAAAGTGAAAAAGAAGCACACAATCTCAATAGTTTCCTCAATCTTAATGCTTTTAACAGATTCTTCCCAACTCACATAGCCATTATGCATTTCTTAGTATCCTCCTCATCTCTTCCCTTTATATATTTAATATCTGCCTTCGTTTATATAAATTGCAAAAAATTCAAGCCTCAATACTGATCCCTGAGTTGTACCATTTATAACATCCTGACAGCTAGTAAAAGGCCAGAGGTAAGAAAAATAGAGTGTGAGGGACAGAAGGGTTAGATTGACTGTGAAGTAGGTTTATATTCGTCAGAACATTGTGGTCCAAAGGGCCTGTACTGTGCTGCACTGTTTTATGTTCTAACAACTACTCTCTATTTCCTATTTCCAGCCAATCTTCCATCCACACGAATCATGACATCACCAAACTAATATAACATCATGAACTTTTATTTTCTGCAATAATCTTTGATGCAGCATCTATCAAATGCCACCTATAGTTCCCAATGTCTATTTTGTTCCTTTCTTGAATAGTTACATTGTTATTTTCCAATCCATAGAATCTTAACTGAATATTCCCAAATCTTACAATTTATTTGCCTATGTTTACATCCCTACAGGCATGCAGAGGGGGGTTCCCAGATGTCCCTCTCAGGTATAGAACTCAAATCTCTTCACCAGGAAACAATGCAGAATTTACTCCTAGAAAAGGCCATGCTCCAAACCCTCCTTCAGGTGAGATCAAATTTTACTCTGTCCAAGCCACCTCTTATTAGCATGCACTTTCTTTTTATTAAACTGATGCTGGTTTTCTCATCGATTAGCAGTTCAATTCCCCCTTCACTCCATCTAAGCTGCATTCAGGCAAAAGCATCACGTTGCTTGCTGATAACAATTATCATCTACGATGACATTTCCCAGTCTGCTGTTTGCAAATCAGTCCAGGTTATCCGAAATCAGATTATCCAAAATCCTTAGTTATCTGAAATTTTTTGGACCCGGAAGTGATGTCTGTTCGACTCTGAATTTTTTTTTTTTTTTTCCGGATAATTAAGGATTTCAGAAAAATCAGAAATTCTCATTTATCCCAAATAATTTTTGAAGCCGAAATGATGTCATATCGCCTCCGGAAATTTTTGGATAACTGAGGATATCCAAAACAATCAGAAATCCTCAGTTATCCAAAATTTTGTCAGAGGCAAAATGACACAGATTGAAAAAATGCTGGAATTTTGGAAAAACATTTGAGTAGAATTTCAAGTTTATGGTGTTGGATTTATCACATTTTGTTCAGGTTGTTTTTTGGAGAGAATTAAATATTATTTCATCTTTACAAAGCCTTCCCTTGTTTGTTGTTGTTACAAGTGATTTGCTGTTGCTACTGGGGTATTTATTTAAAAAATGACCAGTTATTCGAAAATATTATTTATCCAAAATAGGCCCAGTCCAGACCATTTTATATAATCCAAGTTGGGTGAAAGTTATTTTCCAACAAGCAAAATTCAGTTTATAAACAACTCTTAGGAACAGTATGCTTACAAAACCCCTGTACTGTGAGTATATTCTGAAAAATGCATCCATTATTTATTAAAATAGAATTAAACTGTCAGACTTTGTAATTCTAAACCAGTAAACTTAACAAATAGATAAAAAGATCTGCAAGCATTGTATGCTAATGTAATCAAAATGTTAATAATTAACTAAAAGGCTATCCTATAATATGCATACTTGTAGTCCATCAAGCATGCTTCTCCACTGAACAAGTTCTTAGTTAAAGCTTAACCAGTTCCACCTTCTCAGCCTTTTCTCAGAAGCCTTAATTCCCTTGCTGCTCAAAACATTAATATGAGTATTGAATGTGCTCATTGTACAAGCATCCACAATCTCTGGAAGAGGAAACTCCAAAAATCCTTGGAGTGAAGAAAGGTTTCTTCACTCCAATTTCCTATCCTGAGATTATGACTTTTAATTTTGCATTAAAAGAGAAAACATCTTTGATGCTGTCAAGCCTTGCGATAATTTTACTCATTTCAATTAATCTACCTGTCATTCTTCCAATTTCAGAGAATATGAGCCAATCTTCCTCTGAGAAGGATAAATTAAGATTGTTCCCCCATTCAGTTTTGATCTTTTTTTATTTCAGTTTTGATCTTAATGAAATTGTCTTTATATTGAATATTTTATAATTTAAAGCAGATATTTTACCTCTGTGTAGAAAACATTGTTCAAAAAGTTGGTCAATAAAATTCAGATCAGGAAGACATGAAAAATCTGGAAGTTTAGATCAAATAAAATTCTTAATTTGGTAATACCTAACAAAATGTCTATTTGGAAATCAATAGAGAGGGTGCAGAGAAGATTTACTAAAATGTTTCCGAGATTGCAGTATCTAGAATACAAAGAAAGAGTGAATTAGACTGGGACTTTATTCATTGGAGCGTAGAAGGTTGAGGGGGGAATTTGATAGAGGTATTTAAAATTATGAGGGGGATAGATAGAAGAAATGGAGGATGTGAATAGGCTCTTCCCCTTGAGGGTAGGTGAGATTGAAATGAGAGGTCATTAAGGGCAAGTGGGCAAAAGTTTAGAAGCAACATGAGAGGGAGCTTCACTCAGAGTGGTGGCTGAGTGGATGACCTTCTGGAAGTGTTGGTTGCAACAAGGTCATTTTTGTCATTTAAGAAAAGTTGGATAAGTGTATGGATGTGAGGAGATTGGAGGGCTACGGGCAGGAAGCAGCTAAGTTAAGATCACTTAAATCGGTACGGACTAGAGGGGCCGAGCTAGTCTGTTTCCGTTCTGTAATTGTTATATGTTATACATAATGATCCATTTTATTTCAGCTTTAGCCTACAATTTCACTGCTACATACTAGTTAATCAATCCTATTACATACAAAACATTATATATTGCTATTACAATATGAAGGATTCAATATCAGACTGTACATTAATTGGCATACAAATGACTTGTTCTTGAAGTAAACAGTGAATTTTAATTTCTCCTTTCCTTTCAGGCAAGTACAACTTACGCAAGGTAAAGAAACACCAAACTGTACAAAACACCAGGATCCTTATAGAAAGTTTCCAGATGATGCCAAGTTTAACAAAGTTGCAGACTGTGGGAAGAATACCTACAGTCTTCAAGTTACATGGACAGAATTGTGAAAGTCACAGAAACTAGGGAGATTGAGTCCAATATACAGAGGTGAAGCAACAGATTTTGGGAGAAATAAAATTTTAAAAAAAAGCACATTATAAATATTGAAAATGAGAAGAGCATAAATGAATAGTGTAACCTCAAGGCAGAAATTCTCAAAGGCAGAAAGAAAGTTGATAATAAAATATGTGGATGACTGAGGTCCTGAAATGGAAGAACAGAATAGAAAAGCAAAGTGATTGTGGCAGAAGGGATAGAGCTGAAGGAACCACAGTGAAAGAACCTCAAACATTAGGTGGGGCTGGAAAAGGCACAACAACTTTCCTCAACAGATGGAAACCAAAGACGATGACAGCATCACTCTTAAAATTAACATCAGTTAAAAGATTGATATCATAATCCAACGCAATATGTTCCAATTATTTTGCCGTCATAAAAAATAAATTGACACTTCAAAAATTATACTGCAAGTAGACAGATAAATATTGAAAAGGCAAATAATCCCAGCTCAGGTTCTCAAGGCCTATGAAGCATTCAAATCTCAGTCTGATGGGTTTCACAGAAAAATGGGCATTTCAATGCGATTGCTTTCCCAATATTTTCAGTTATTTAGTTCCAATTTCATTAATCCTTGATTACAAGGCATCCTGTTGATCCATTATCAACACAGTTCCAAATAGGAAACCTAGCATCTTAATTTAAGAGATCCTATCATTCTTTCATTTATTAATAGATTTAAGATCCTGGGATTTCCTTCCCAAGTACTGAGCATACTGTGGACGACTAGGGTTGAAAGCTGCTACAGCTTTTCAAACCACCTTGCCAGCCACACTCACACACAAAGAAGGGCAGGGGAAAAAGTGCTCAGAATATCCTCCGCAAGCATCACTCAGCCAACATCAGCACATTGCAAAACTGCACATCCATTGTCAACTACAAACTTCGCTCCCAACTTTTTTTTTCGAGCACGTGACTGTTGAAACGTTTGGTCAATTTCCCTTGTTTCTTGCCCCCCCCCCCCAAAAAAAGTTATTTACATCCCTGATCAGTAACAAGTGAGTGAGATGTTAATTTCAGCTACTGAACTGTTCCTGGTCAATGACATGGTCTGCACTATTATATTTCGATCATTCAACCCTGAAGTGCACTGGAATGGAAATAAAAACAAATAAACTACTGAAACTACTCGGCAGATCACGCAGCATCTGCGAAAGTAAAAACAAAGTTATGATTGAAGCTCCATATTTCAGTAGCGTTGAAAAGTCACTGAAGTTTGCAATAGATTCGAGTTTTCGACAGTGCTTTATCACGACTGGCACCGTTTGAACGGTGGTGGGGGGGCGGGGGAGAGCAACACGCCGCTGTTTGATAGCACCCCCGCGTCGGAATGCGCGGGTGCAGCGCGACCGGCGCCTCCCCGGGCAGCCCCGGCGCGCGGCCTCTCCTCTCTCCCTCCCCCCCCCCCCCCGGTTCAGGTCCAATCGGAAAGCGTCGTCGCCCGGGCTTCGTGCCTCGCGCCCCTCCCTGGCCGCGCGCGTGCGTGGCCGGCCCCTGCTGGTCGGCGGGCGGCGCCGCCGCTGCGCGCGCGCTCTCCCCTCCCTCCCTCCCTCGCTCGCTCGCTCGCTCCCCTCCGGCTGGGGCGCCGCGAGGAGAGAACGAAGGAAGACGCGCGCCCGCGCGAGATTGGGGGGGGGGGGGGGGGGGGAAGAGAGAGAGAAAAAAGTCCGCCGCTCCTTTCCATTACCCCCCCCCCTCCTCCCCAAGACGGGCAGCAGGGGCTCACCTTTCACAGCCCGAGGCTTGGATTGTTTCCGCCTGGACATGTCCAGTCCCTCTCGCTCTCCTGGAAGAAGCCGCTGCTTGGGCGCCGCTGACCGGGGCTCCGAACATCAATCTCTCCAGGTCCCTCTCTCTCTCCCCCCCCCCCCCCCTCCCAGCCCCCTCCCTCCCTCCTGCCCGTTGCAATGCGGCAACTTCAACCTCTCGGAGTGGACTGCGTGTGACGTCTCCCTCGTACTTTTTCTGTGTTGTTGTTCGCCGTGGTGCTAAAACTAGATTTCAGTCAAGTGTTTATCCCCCCCCCCTCCCCCTCTCTCTCCCCCCCCCCTCCCCTCTCCCAACACACCCACAACTTCTTTGCAACTGGTGGATGCAGGATCCAGCCCGCCCGCCCGAAGACCAAGTGATTATTTACAGGAGGAGGGGGCGGAGGTGGGTTTTTGCACGAGGGTTATTCCGACAGGGAAAGAAATGCCGCTGTCCCCCCCTCCCCACCACCACTTTTCTTTCCCCCCCCCCTATTGTTGAAGGTACGATGAACCCCCCCCCCCCACCTCCGGCTTTCGGGGACTGAGCGAGTTTCCTCAGGAATGGAGGGAAGAGAGTGGGAAAAGTGAACAACCCTCAAAAAAGGCAAAGACCCCCGCTAGAAAAGAAACTGAAGAGGGTGGGGGGGGGGGGGGTCTCGACGCGGCAAACTCCCGGCGGCGGCGGGAGAAAAAAAAACTTGGCGCCGGGATCACCTGTTTAGCCTGGAGCCCCGAGAGTGGACGGTTCCGGAGCCCCGAGAGTGGACGGTTCCGGAGCCCCGAGAGTGGACGGTTCCGGAGCCCCGAGAGTGGACGGTTCCGGAGCCCCGAGAGTGGACGGTTCCGGAGCCCCGAGAGTGGACGGTTCCTCTCTCGGCCTGGCGCGCGGAGAGGAAAGGTGGCCGCTTGCTGGAGGAGGAGGAGGAGGAGGCGGAGGATGGGGGGGGGGGGGATGGGGAGGAGGAGGGGGGGGGAGTGCCCGCCGGACGTTCAGTGGGGCGGCGGGCAGCAGCTGCCGCCGCTCCGGGCCATGACCGGCGGTGCGGCTGGGGGCGGCCGGAGCTCCGGGGTGCGGCGCGGGGCGCGAGCGAGCGGGCTTGCCTGTTCCCCGGGAACCCTGCGTCCGTCCGCGCGCCGCGGCTCTGCACCACACACATAATAAGCTGGGAAATTTCAAGCAAGGCCCAAACCCATCAGGACCTCTCCGCGGGGGAGCTTCCCCGCGGGGAGACGCGCCACACGTAATCACGGAGGAAATCGCTGTCCAAGTGCAGAGCACGCATGGTGAATAAATGAGGGGGGGGGGGGGGGGAGTGCGCGATCGTGCCCAAAGCCTGGAGCCCTGGACCATCCTGGATTGGACTGCGCGCACAATAAAACACACAAAACCCTCGCAGGGGGCCTCGTCTGATTTCTCCTTTTCATGCTTAAAAGTGCTGCAAACAGCTCTCTGCCCCCCCCCCCCCTCCTCCTCTCACTCTGGATTGCAAACTCGGCTTCGAATGCGTTCAGCATCGACTTCATGCCAATGCGTGCCCTTGCTGTTTTGTTTTCGCGCAGCAACTGCATCGAAACTATTGCAGAGCTCCCGAAAGAAACTCAATTCGTTTTCACGGCGCCCAGGCGAAAAGGGAGGGGGGGGGGGGGGGGCTCATTTATTGGAATCATGTCACTCAATGGTCGCCTGCAAACTCCACATTTACCGAGGGACAGCGATCCCAAATTGCTGCAATGGACCTCTTAATATTTCAGTGGACGCGAAAATAAAACAAAAAGTCCAGAGCACGATATTGAAGGGCAGTGGAAGGCGCCAGACTCTTGTCCATTTAAGCAAGTCGCTCCTGCTGAACCACAAACTGCTTTAATGTTGCCATTACTGTACATCTCCTTTTGATTCGCAGAAGCAATCTCGCACTCACAGTCTTTAATAACCTAATTCCTACCGAACAATGGAAATTCTTTAGCTTCCAGCACGTAACTCCCTGCAGGGCACAGTGAATTTCAAAAATATCCGTAATGATACAGTGGAATTAAAAGGGTATTAGTGTTAGTAATTCGTTTACATCTAATTATAAACTGATGGAATTATGCCTATGTGGCTAACAAATATAATCGGTTTGAATTTATTTATGTGGATGTGTGTGTGTGCTGAGACGTGGTTAGACCACCTCTGTGATTTTAAATACAATTTTGAAGTGGGCTGGGGAAGGATGGGTGAACAAGGGACAGGTTGGAAGTCCAGCATATTTTTAAAAGAAATTAATAAATTATCCACGTTAATAACATGATTTTTTTTTTCCTTCCCTGTGATCAGGTTGAGCTGGGATACAGGTTGCGAGCATAAAACCGAGTCGAGTTTGTCATCAAAGCTGCAGTAAGTCAGAAGGTGTTTTATTTTGATTTAGTGATTGAAAATCAGATTATTTTTGCGTGCAAAGAGCTGCGAAGTAGTTTTTTTTTGTTCTTGCGATCAGTGCAATGCCGAGCTGAATGTTCGTCCCTGTCCTTGTTGCACTGTGCCTTTTGTCTGGCCAGCGAGCCTGCGCCCTCTCCTGGACGCTCCTCCAGTCTCTGCCATGATCCCCCTCCGCTCAAACCTTGGCGTCTTCGTTGCACTCGCGCTTATTTTTTTAATCAATGCTGCAAAACATCAGGGGGAAATTGCTTTAAAACGCACATTTCTTACTTTGATTCCAATGTGTTTAAAAAGAGGAAATCCCAGCCAAAGCCTCTCGATATTTTCACAGCCTCAAATTCTTTGATTTGCAATATTATTGCCTACCTTGGCAAAAAAAAACCAGTCTGGGGAACCCATCAAAAGTTAAATGTGGAATCGCCAAAATGAATGATTCGCAGCATTGAGCAGGCAAAGGCGAATTATCCTTCGAAATAAGTTCGATTTTTCCCGTTCGTTTTGAGTCTTTTGTTCATGAAATGATTTCCAGCGGTGTTGGATTGATTTCTGCTACCACTTGCAGTTCAAAGACAGCTTTGAGGAAACCATTTCAGTCCACTGATGTTTTTATATTGAACATTAAATTCACATGTTTAAATACGTGCAGCTGCTTTTAAGTATTAAATCTTCAAAAAATCTGCCATACTCGCTTTATTTACAAATGCATGTAAATACCAAACCTGGCATCCTCCAACTTTAAAACATTTCGACAAACTCTGCAGCAACATGTAAATATATTGAATTCAAAGTGCGACCGTTCATCGATAGTGTTTGTGTCAAAGTAAACGTGTTTGACCTGTATAATCGGAAGTCTTGATAATTTGATCATCATTTTTCTAATATACGGAACATGATTTTGGTTCCATCATCGATTTCTAATCTTGACTGAAATACATTTGTTTTCACTGCTTAGTTACATCCACATTCATAAACTTGCTGCAATTAATTAAACTCGCAACTATCAAAAATAAAGCATGAATGTAGCTTTACTGCGATTCTTAAGCTTATCGCTGGAAATTCAAAATATTTTAACATCCAAAGGCAGTGGAGTTCGAATAAAGCAGGTCAATATGCATGTGCGTTTAGCTCACTTTCTCGAAACAATTATTTTTGATTAAGAATTGATCTTTGTCATATTCCCTTTGAATTGGTATTGAGTAAATACACTGTCATCTTATTTACTGTAAATCTCAACCTGTTCAGACGTACTCGCTTTACAAATATAGTTGCCCTTTATAGGGTTTTCTGTGTTACTACTGCATTCCTACTGTAAGAACGGCTCTGATGATAGGAGCTGTTCACTGTGTCGCTTCACAAAGCTGCATGACTCGCTGAGTATTTCCAGCATTTCCTTGCAGATAATCATGTGATGCTTGGTTACAAATATTCTACTTTAAACATCAACGACAAAATAAAGACGCACCCACATGCAAGTTCGATTGTTTGGAAACAATGCTTCATGCAGGGACCTTCAAAGATTGCACTTTTCCCCATATAAAATTAATTAAACTCTCTCCGGTGGTGCAGCACATTGTAAAGGCGGTTTACCTGAAAAGAAATGAACCATGTATAAAATTTAGTGAGTTTCCATTAATTTCGTTTTATTTTTGAGAGATGAGCAGCTGGCATTGAATCGGGTGCTGTTCTGTTTCTAAATAGACGAAATAGTTCATTGAAACCTCAATTTAGATGATCTTTTTAATTTTCTAATCGGGCCAATTCTGTAAACAGGATAAAAATGGGCTGGTGAAGTATCGACAAAGTACTGGATACAAAGAATTCTAATGATCGTCTATATTAAATGAGAAAGTTTTGCAGTGGGTGTTACATGTCAAGATTATACCTTTCATCTGTCTTTTTTTTAACTTTAAAGCAAATTTAAATTCCACTGGCTCCAAGAATTGTTAATTCTAGAGCTATCAGGACGCCACAAAAACCTCCATCATTTGTACCACAAGATAAAATTTGGACTTGAAATAATTGTCTATTTTAAGGTGTTGAAGATGCTTTCATTAATTGTTTGCTTTATTTTAATTTTGCAGAAAATCCCTTGATTTGGTGCAAACAAGGCAAAATTTCATATTGGTGTTGGCGCTGTCCTTTCCACTGCATCTTCCTTTACAATCACCAGTATGATTACCTTTTTAACCTCATTGTACAAGATCCCAAACACACTTTTCCTTGGATGTAATGATTTATTTATACTTCATTCAATTTAGTGCGAGGCATTTGCTTATCCCAAATGGGTAATGCTGAAACCAAACAGAGACAACCTCTGTTCACCAATCAAGTGTAACCCTGAGCTTCCAGTCCCTCTTCGTGTTAACATTTGATCTCACTCTGACAACTAACCCTCGGACTTTCTTTCAATGAAACTCAGTGTAAACACAAGGAGAACCCCTGGAGGAAGATAAAGATTGCAGGGAAGCATTAGGAAGGCCAAAAAGGACCTTCATGACCAGGATTAAAGAAAATTCACTCTTACCTTAGAAACGAGAGGATGTCTCAGGAGAAGATCGGACCACTCAAGAACAAAGGAGGGAATTCATGCTTGGAGTCAGAGGAAATGAAGACTTTGCATCAGTATTTACCAAGGAGAAGGACATGGACAGTGATAGTGAGCATAATGTAGAGAATGCTCATGTATTATGGCATTTTGAGATCGGGAAAGAGGTGGTGTTGGGTATTTTGAGGAGCATTTAAGGTGAACAAGACTCCTGGGCCTGATGGGATATATCCCTAGCTATTGAAAGATGTAAGGGAAAAGATTTCTGGGGACTTGACAAGGATCTTTATACATCCTCACTAGTGTCACAGATGAATGGACAGTGACAAATGTTGAAGAAAGAAAAGGATAATTCAGGAAATTAAATGTTAATAAGATTCACATCAGCGGTTGAGAAACTATTGGAAAGGATATTTAGGAGCAGGATTATAGGATTTATGCACATTTGGAAAATCGTGGGCAGATTAGGGATAGCCTGCTTTGTGAGGGGAAGATCATGTTTTACCATTTTAATTTAAGTTTTGAGGAAGTTACAAATATGGTTGATGATGATACCACGATAGATATTGTCTGAGTGGATTTTATTAAGGCTCTGACAGGGTCCCTCATGGTAGCCTAATTCAAAAGCTGTTTTATGGAAGACACCAAGATTCAATTGATGTCACTCCAAAATTTTCAGAATACTATTCTGTATTTATACCTTCATTCTGTATATTTTACCATGCACTGTAACCTTCAACTACTTTACACCTTTTTACATGTCTTCAAGTCTCACTTTCTTTTCTTCCTTTCTCTCCTTTTCCTGTAAATGAAAATTCGCACAACATCTCTAATAATTGATCAGGGTATTGAGTACAGGAAAGATGTCATGTATCGACTGTACAAGACCTTGATGAGACCACACTTGGAAATTATGCATAGTTTTGGTTATTCAGCTACAAGAAAAATACGATTATCGTGCAAAGGGTGCAGAAAAGATTTGGGAAAATGTTCATGGAACTGGTGAGCGAGTTGGTTGAGCAAAAAAAACTCAACCTACACATGTAAAGAAATGCAGAAGTGCAAACGAAATGTAATGCAGAGAGAAAAAAAATCAATCAAGTCCAAAAGTGAGAGTCCTTAAATGTGTCCCTGATTGAGTTTGTTATTGAAGAGTCTGATGGTGGAGTGGTAGCAGCTGTACCTGAACCTGGTGGTGTGAGTCTTGTGGCACCTCTACCTCTTTCTTGATGGCAGCAGCAAGTTCAGAGTGTGTGCTAGGTGGTGTGAATCCTTGATGATTGCTGCTGCTCTCCAATGGCAGCGTTTCTTGTAGATGTTCTCAATGGTGGGGAGGGTTTTGCCTATGATGTCATCTACATTTTGCAGGGATTGATGTCCCCATACCAGACCTTTATGCAGTCAGTCAGCACACTTTCCACCACACGTCTGAAATTTGCTAGGATTTCTGGTGTCATACCAAACATCCGCAACTCCTGAGGAAGTCGAGGCACTGACGAGCTCTCTTCTCAATGGCATTTGTGTGTTGGCTGCAGGAAAGATCCTCCAAGATAGTGGAAGGAATTAGTGGAATGGATGTTAGAAGGAAAGGCTGGATATCCTGGGACTTTTATCTCTGTATTATTGGAAGCCAAGTGGAAACCTTATAGAGGTATATACTGTAAATCATGAGGGGCATAGATAAGATAAATAATCATAATTTTTCCAGGATAGGAGAATTTTAAATAAGATTTAAGGTGAGAAGGGAAAGATTCAAAAGGCACCCAAGAGACACCTTTCTCACGCACAGTGCGATGGGTATATGGAATGATTGACGTTGTAGAAGCAGGAACAGTTATAACATTTAATAGAGATTTAAATAGTTACATGGATAGGAAAGGTTAATAAGAATATGGACCGATTGAAGACAAATGAGATTAGTATGGTCAGCATTAACAAATTGGGCAGAAGGGCCTATTTCCATGCTGTAAAACTCTTAATACTCTATGACCTGAAGCATTATCACTTCTTTTTCTCTCCACAGGTGCAATTGCATTTTGATTTAATTTTATAAGTAAACATTGTAATTCCTCAGGCTGCTTCAATGTGATGAGATGTATTGTAATAATTGAAGTTTTGTTCATATGTGTAATTTCCAAATTTTACCGTGCAGTATAGATTCATTGCTACTTGAACATGATAGCATATAAAAATGTAGGCATATAAGAGATAATATTTGTTAATATAAATCACATTTTTCCTCATCAACACAGTAAATGACATCTGTATATTTACAGCACCCTAATAGCCTGAATACACCTGGGATTATCTGATCTTGGAAGATAAGCTTAGGAACACCAGGTGTAGTATGTTTCTGTGAGGGGTGCTGGACCAAATGGCAACTCTCTGTCGGTAGACAAAAGTTCATGTATGCTACATTCTAAATGTAGTATTACACCACAATAATGTATATTATATTTGACATTTGCATCTATTGAGCATGCACCTCAAGTTTCCATTTCCTGAAAAAGGATGACCTACATCCATTCCAGTTTTAAGGGGTCTGAGGTGGCAGTGAGGTCAACATAAGAACCACAGATTCTGGGCAGGAGGAACCTTATAGAGCAGGTGGGTAGTTTGTGAGGTTGTGCACTCTTTCCACTGCTTATATATGCTTCTGTGTATTACCGATGCAAGAACGTAATACGATTACTAATGCTTCTTTTCCACTGTGAATTATCATCGACCATAAATTCTCAGGGGTCATTGGGATATTGCATTTGTATAAGCAAGTTCTGAAGACATTTCTGAATGCTTTCTTCATTCTACCACATGATCTCTTCTCAGAGATTGACGGAGCTCAGAGTAAAATATCAGTTTTAGGAGTCTGGTGTCAGACATGCAAACAACATAGCCTGTTGTGCTGAGTTTGTATTTCTATTAGAGACAATGGTGAAAAGTAAATCAAGCTTTATTCAAACTCTGACTTGCAAAGTCAATAAACAGTCCTTCACAACTTGCACAGTGTACTCTACCTGTAAGGAGACAAGGTCATTACTCTCAGATTTGTAGTACCCAGCTCTCTGAAATTCATACTCAAGGTTCCTCCTTTCTTAGTGCTGGTCCTAGGATCCCACTACAATCTGATTCTCATTTAAGTCTCAGAAAATTGATAATTCAACATTCAAAACCAGGTTTCTAGTTAGTAACATATTGAGGAAACAAGCCTTCACCTGCCAAGCCCATTATGATAATCAAACACCAGGTTTGATTTAGTTACAGGAACGAAATACAGTCACAATTTCAGGCCTGAAACATACTTACTTTTACTTTCTGTGGATGCTGCATGACCTGTTGAGTTTCTCGATCACTTTTGTGTGCTGCAGCTGATTGCTTTGGAGGCCTGAGATGGCTTGGAAAAGTCTGACAGTAGGTCTGTTCTTTCTCATCTCATGACTAAAGTCTTAGTAAAGCAACTAACATTACAAATTATTACTCTGTTGAGGAAAAATAAGTGAATGTCACATTAAGTCCTCACATCACTCTGGGTCTGTTCATGCGATTAATCTATCCTGCAGATGCAATCCTTCAATTACATCATTGTCAATCTCCTTGCTTTCATGTTCTTGATGTTCTCAGAGAATGTCACAATTAACCATCTTTGTAGTTGGTAACTTCAAAATATTGGTTCAGTCTATCCCATATTCTGTTCCCGAGTGATTGTTTTCAACTCAATGACTATCACAGTTGACTGAATGCACACAAGGCCCAACATTGAAAAGTTGGCCTGTGGAGGTCACTGACCATTTTGCCTTTAGTCTATTTGGAGGATTTTGAGATGATGTTAGTGATAACTTCAGTGCCTTGAAATTGTTGCTGCCTACCTTCGAGCGGTCATTGGCTTGTTCGTTAAAAATGTATTAAAGGTTTGGCTCATGTTCAACATCTATAAGACAAGAGTCCTCTCCATCCTGCTATGTTGCCAATAAAAACGCTTAACTGATGAAGACTCCAAAAGCTTTACATTTTAAATTGTTTTGCGATTAATGATGAGAAATTACATTTAAAAAAAACCACAGGCCACGTATGCTATTCAATTCCCCCCCCCCCCCCAAAATATACCTAATACAACCAAATTCATCAGTTAGTTTAACTAGTTCAGATATTCATATGTTCAGTTATTCTTGTTTCAATTTTCTTCTCCATGCAGATGAAGATATATAATTAAAGGTTATACATGTTTTAAAATAGATGGAGGAATTAACATGAAATGACTTAATATTTTAAATTTCTCTGAAATACATCTGCCTTTAATGTGAAAAATTTACTTGGAAATCATGTTTGGAGCCTGCTGTTGTTGACATTTCTGAGTCCCCCAATGGTGATGGGCCCAACCTACAAAGAACAGTGGACCATAAAGTGGTTCGCATTTTGTATGTTCTCATAATTTTGGGTCTTATATTTAGACATACAGCTTATGCCACCCAAACCCGATATATTTTTGGAGGGTGGGCAGAAACCAGAGGAATCCCACGCAGACATGGGGAGAACATACAAACCTCTCAAAGTGCCAGACTTGAGCCAGAGTGGGTAGTGCTATTTTTCTGTATGGTTTATGGAATCAATGATGGCTTGAAGCTTGTTCTCCAACTGTATTTTGTCTGCATATTGTAACACATTTGGAATTACCTTGGTTGTGGAATGGAGATGACCCTTTCAAACTGTAGATTAGCTTCACTCCAACAGAAAGCTTGTGGAAGGAGAATTAAAATGTTGCAGCATGAGATGTTGAGAATAGACGAATGTGGGATTTGATCTGGTGTGGATCCATTAGTTAGAATCAGGACTTATACAGCATCATGTAGACACTAAACAAATTTCTGAGGGTACCCAAATTTGTAAAAGATTTGAGAAAAATTCTCTGCCCTCTTGCACAGTAAAGTCAAAGGATGGATTTTAAAAAATGCATCATCTTTATTTTTGGGTGATAAAGATCGTGGCCATAATAATGAGAATGGCCAAGAGGTTGAGAAGATAATTAACTGCAAACACAATTTACTAATGCATCAGTAAAGGTTTTGATCACAAAACACTGGCAAATGGATAAAGTGAACATGCCTAATATTGACCCACAAGTACTGCTAGGAAAAAGAACAAAAAATATCCAGAAATTAAAATCATAACAAATCGCATACATTTCAAACTAGAACATCTTGTTTGGCAGACCTTATTGAATGGAGAGATAAGAGTATTCAGAGGTAATCCAGTAAATGTAATGCGATCATATGCAAATATCAGTGTTGAGATCTCGGCTGTTCACAAGTTCAATTAACTTCACTATTTGCATTTCAAAACTGCATTTTTGACTTTGCACATGATAAAGTGGGGATGTTTTCAATACTTAGGAGGACTGCAACCCATTACAGGACAATATCAATAAATTTTCAGAGTGAGAAATTATTTATCAAGTTCACATTTTGGTGGGAAGAGCAACAAGAACAAAGGAGGTTACACTAGGCGAGGTAGAGAAACAAGGGGACTTTCGTGCAAATACATCATTTGTGCTATAGATTAGTATGGAAATCAAACGAACTCAGCATGAGAAAATTGAAAAATGGGAAAATTACTTTGAATTTGTTAGGCTATACTTTGGAATAATTGCGAGCAATTCCAGTTGCCAAATAAGGATAGAGATGTTCTCGAGAGCATGCAGATTTACAGGAATGAAGGTTGAAGTGTATGAATGTCAAAGGATTGACATTCAGACAGTGTGAAATAGAACAGAAAAATTGGAGTATGATGTGGCTGTAGCAAAGAAACAAATATTCACTACCACAGAGTATTGTTTCATAAGACAAATCATTTATTCTTGTCATTTTCAATACACGTTTTCCATGTGCCCTCCTCCTTTAATTTTCACAAAACTTTATAATTGAAAGGTATGGCAAAAAAATAAAGTTTATTGTGCACAAATAATCAGACCCTGGAAGTCTTTAAGAATACACCAAGTTTCCTTTCTCACTGGAATTTAGAGTTAAAATTGAAGCTCCCTTCTTTCAACTTGCTCCATGAAATCTGACATGACCTCAGGATGTTCTGAGGTGCCAAAGAAATTCTTCTTAAATTTTAAAATGCTGCACCTATTCCATGCAGCTGCTTTGTATAAATGTAGGTATTTTGACATTCACAAAACCTCAGCTACCTCACAAAATGGGCTGATTCATGCTCACAACTACCTGTCCTCCTTATAGGCCAGTTTGTTTCTGACTTCTACATTTTAATGCATGGGCATTGGATTTAAGAAGCCTGTGTATCGGACTTTCTGCCCACAAGGCTCAATGTGGAGTCCAGTACAGTGTAATGATATGCTGAGCTGTCGGATTGCATACACTTCAATCAGCACTCATTGGTAAAACACTGTTGAAAAGAAAATTGCTATTTTCATTTGATGGTTGCAATTACATTGTTAAAGTATTAAATCTATTTCATGTATTACAATTAAGCACAAGTTTAATATATTTAATATTTTAAAAAACTTGAGTAAAATATAGCTATTTCATAACATGCCAAAAAAAAAGTATCCATAGAATAAAAGAATATGTGCAGCATACACAAAACGTTGGCTAAAGAACAAGTAACAGAACTGTGAATGAAAGAAGTCTCTTTTGGATTGGTGGCAAGTGTAAATAGAGCTCACCAGAGATCAGTTTTCGGATCAACACTTTTTGTAATCAGTCTAGGATATGATTTCATAATTTGCAGCCCACATGCAACTTGGGAGGTAGAGTGAACTGTATGAAAATACTAACAAACTATGACAGGAAGGTAGAATAGGAAATAGCTGGCAAAGAAAATTTAATGTTAGATTTTGTTAAGAATGAAGAAGCCACAAAGAAAGCCCAATTCTATGAACAATGCACACAGAGAAATCTGGGAGGACAAGTGGAAGTTCGTTGGAAGATTGAGCTTTTTGAAGGAGAGTACAAGATGAACTACTGATTAATTTTACAATATTGTGCTTAACCACAGCCTGACTATTGTGGTCAGTTGCACGTTACACAATTTAAGTGAACATTTTGAAAATGGTAATGGAAGACAATATACCAGGGATTGAATATAGAAATATTGGAGCAAATGGGGTGGTTCTCACAAGATGCCACTTGGAAATATGATAGACATTTAAGAATGAATATCTATAGAGTGGAGAGTGAGAGGTTCCTATTTTCTGGAGTTATCAGATGTTAGGAATATATAACAATCAGCAAAAACACCAAGTGATAGAACCATTGAATATTGCAGCACAGAAACAAACCTTTCTGCCCATCAGATCATTATTTTTGTGAATTGGAGTAATAAAGTCACAGACTCTCTTGCAACATTCAAGAGAGCTGGATAATTAACACAAGAGAACTTGCATGCCATGAAAGTCAGGAAGTAACTGAATTCCTCTTACATGGGGAGCTTATGGCAATATGGACTCAGCTGGCCGAATGGCAACTACTTTAATGTTTCTGTGTCGCACAGAGGTGGCGTCACTTCACAATTTTAAGAAGCAAATCTTCCTAGTAAGCCACTTACAGACTCTTGAAAGTGGAGATTCCTCTCAACCCATGTCCTGATTAAACAGAGAGGTGCAGTGTTCAGCAACTAGACTGGATGAGATCCAGCTCATTAACCTGTTATTATGCAACTTTTAAGGCTGAGCTGGATTTAGTTCAAAGAGAAATGATTCAAGGGGAAATGATTTGTCGAGTTATCAAAATACACTACATCCAAGTGTACCAGATTTGTAGCCACAAAAATATGACTTAGTATCTTCTTGAAGCAAATTCTGCTTCTCCCTTTAGACTAAGCAAAGATGAGGCTGTGAAGTGATTAATCTTCGTGTATTTGTGGATTATTCTACCCACCAATACAATCTCATTCTCTTCATCTTGTATCACAGTGCAATGAAACATTAACTACATTTATCTCCCAAGAATGTTCAGAATTTTTTCAATCCTATATGCTAAAATTTTTAAAGTCTACAATCTTTAAAATACATTCTTGTTAACTATCGCCATTTAAATTACTGCTCAACAAAGACTGCTCCTCCTCCCCAATGAAAAGTGATGTTTCAGAAAATTGTCATTTCCTTATCATGTCTTCATGACACAATTTCAAATTGATCACATGGAGATGCAAAGGATGGCAACAAATAATTCAAATGTCCTTACGATCTTTAATTTTTTACTTCAGGACCATACAAAATATTATTTTGCTTGCTTGTATGCAACTCACAAAATTCTAACATTGCCCTCCATTTAATTATTGTCCCACGCAAAAATTCTACCACCTCCATATATCTATATGCAATGCATTCAGTTAGGACAACTTTAGCTTTTTTTAAAAAATCAAAAAGATTGTTAACTCTTGTCACTGAAAGAATTTACCTAAAAGCATTGGATTCATACTTTTAAGCATTCTTTTTTTTTTAGACTGAGTTTGGGTGAAATTCCATAAAATGGGATTCCAAGAGTACAACAAATGATTACATAATGCTCAAAAGGAAAACATTTAAACATTTGGGAAAAAGTCAAAAGTTGAAGGAGATGAAATCCTGGGCAAGGAATATTAAACAATGACAATGAGATGGTACATTGTATTTTAATCTCAACTAAAGGCAGAGTAAAAAGAAAATTTAAAAACAGCAAGTTTGCAACTTTGGAAAAGTGGAAAAATTCAAAGGACAAAGAAAAGTGGTTGTGCAAATGCTAGAAAATATGAACCAGAATTAGATTACATAACATTTTTCTTCCTGCTTTAAATCAAACTTCAATGTGTTGCACCAAATAATTTGCAGGTTTAAACAAAAGCATTAGGAAGGAAAATTGGAACCTTTATTCTATTTAAATACTGCTTCTTTAATTGTTACAAAAGGCAGCCTTTAAAATAGTCTCACATTGTTACATTGAAAACTCTGGTTTCTGTAATGGTTCTCCAGTTTCCCTCCCTTCAAGCAGCCTTTGAAATTAGAAACTTCATTTCACAGAACTGTGTATAAATACACAAAATAAATTTAATCATTTTAATAGGAATATACTGAACATACTGCTTTTCATCAAATGAATGTACTATTACAATGTTCAGTACAAAAAAAGTCAAGTGGAACTGTTGTACAAATCTGACCAAGATAATATTGCATGGTGATATTTACTCAATTTATTTGTATAGATGTACTCACATGAGGGAGTCTGTGTTCTAAAAGCATCAAAGAGTAAATTTTGTTTACATAATAAAAAAAAATCACTACACAATAAAATCTTGTAAACGAGGTCAAGAATAGAGGGAAAATTTTAAACAAGCAATCAACAAATGAAACAATGAACAACCATTGCAAAAAGATACATTTATCAATGGGGTTTTCCCAACCTCTTCAAACTATTCATAGCAACGTTGATAAATTACAAAAATGGTCCTTGTACATGACATTGGACATATACCTTTGAAAGGAATTTGAACACAATGGGATCGTTCTAAAATGCTAAAATACTACAGTTTACAATTCTCAGTCTGTGACTATTCATCAAAGTATCCCATGGTATTGGTATAGTTTTGGTGCTCTTCAAATGATGCTGTGTTGAATGTACAAACTCAATTCCAAAGTAGTATGCATTCCAATGCTTCAAAGTTGTCATTCTTTACTGCAACTGGAGCCTTGCACCCAATTTTAATGGATGACCTACAACAGAACAAAAGAAAAATTACATGAAATCATTTATATAGATCTTAAATTGTTCAATCCCAAAACTGCAAAGCTGATCTCTGCAGCATTTGAATTTATAATTACCAACAAGAATGATTACCGGCAATCTCTTCAAACTCAACTCATTATTAAAGATATAATTTCCTTTAAAATTTGCTTTTGCAATTCTGTTTTCAAACAGATGTCCCCTGGTTTACTCAACTATTTTAACCAGCCTATTTTAACTCTTATTCATCCCAAATAACTAATTTCAAAATTAGCGAGGGTCAAAATTTCACCCAATTTCACTTTTAATTAATCCAATCACAGTCACATCTATTTAATCAGTTATAGATTCAGGGTCTATATTTATATTTTTCTGACACCCTCAGCATAACCAAAAATGTGTTGCTGAGCATGCTCCTCCAACTATGAACTTAACCCCATTAAAAATTTGAATATTTTATAAAAATATTTATTTTGTGTCTCACAACCACAAGTCATCGGGTCTTAATTAAAAAAAAATGCAAAAGTGTAGAAATCAAGACTTCAATGAGATCACATCTGGAGTACTGCGCAGTTTTGGAAAGAGGAATAATACACTTGCATTGGAAGCAATTTGAGGGGAATCAGTGCATTGGTTTCAGGAATTAAGATGACTTGAAAAGGAAGTTGAGTGCCTCTGTCTCTTTTTTTTGGAGTTTAGAGGAATGAGATGAACTTAAAGAAACCCTGATAAATATTTCTGGAAGAAATCTGGAAGTCTAGAACTAAAGGTGTAAATTTGGACAAGTGGGTTGTCCATTTAAGAGAGACGAGGAGGATTTTCCTAGCGGGTTTATGAACCTTATTCTCTACCCCAAATCACTCAATATAATCAAGGCACAGAAGGATATATTGAGCCTATTGAGAATTCAAAGGTATTAAGAACATGAGCTACACACAGCCAAAATTGTCAGTCACAATCCACTTCCATGGTTAGCAGGCTTGAGGGTTCATTTAGTCTCTTCCTGCTTCTCAATGCTTTTAACCCAAAGTGCTTAATGTAGTACTTGTGAACCATCATTAAGATTATAATGGAAGAACGTCACCAAATATTGCTGGGTAACAATCAACAGATAGGCCTTTCGTAACAGATTGGGCCCTACATCCTGCGCACACCCGAGATGTCTCCAGTGGTCCTAAACTATGTAATTGCAGCATTTCAATGCTCAGATGAGAGGGAGAGCTTTGACAAATCCTCTAAATGTCCGAATCTCCAGTTGTGCAGCACGATTAGCACTACACGGGAGTGTAAGTCCATCTTTATAGCCTCAAATTTATGGAGTGGGACCTGGACCCAAAACCTTCTGATTCAGGCTAGTGTGCCGCAAAATGAGCTGCAAAACTGACTGCAAAAGGGCATTGGTAAAATGAGACTTTTTTTTAAAACACAGAACGGTCTTTAAAAAAAAAAAGAGCTATTGAAAAATACCAAGATAGTTCAGAACGTTGGTGATTTTTAAAAATTTATTTACCATGTACCAAAGCCATCTTTGGAATGTAAAGTTCAATGACCTGAGAAGTTAGGCTCTGAAACGGAGGTAATAAAGATGAAGCATTTTGAACTTATTTCAAACTAGTTTTACCATTTTGCAGACAACTAAGCATTACCAAATAATGAGTGGCAGACTGCTGAATGCATGAAGTTTTGGGGAAAAATGCTAACCTGGAGCAGGCAGAAGAGCCCTAATAGGCCGATCACCCAAAAGAGGCGTTTTTTTCTGAGAAATAGGTGCATGACCCAAAAGGGGTGGCCTGACTGGTGTTGGAAGGAGGGGCTTAGGCTTGCTGGAAGTTTGTGAAACACTGCCTACGTCATAGTAACTCTCAGTTCCAGTAGCTTGTTGGACAAGAGATGCTGGAAAATAAAGAAAACAACTTTAAAGCATAAAAATATGACAATATAGACTTCAATTTTTAATCACCAAATTCCTTCCTGCCACTATGACTTTATTTGATACAAAATGCTATTTTTATTTGGCACAAATTATTTGGAACGATTGGAAGTCTCAGAAGACAAAGGCCAGTAAGGTTATCCTGTGTGACAAACAGGTACACTTGAAGTTGTGCACACCTATTTTTCAATCCCTTGCTCAGATAAAAAAAACTGAAATCCTGAACTTTGCTCCTTTACCTTCATGTGGCCACTGATAAGCCTCAGTTCTCTCTTCTTGATAGTTTTGCCAAGCGCTGTTCACTTCTATCAAGAAGAAAATATCAGATTATCAATAAGGGCAACTTCAGAGTAATTTGAGACCAGGACATACTTTTAAAAATACCAAATTGTAGGTCACTCTTCAATAACTGCCTGCGGCTCCTCAGTGCAAGTTAAATCAGAGTAACTCCAGGGCTCCACATGGCTTAGCCCTTTGGCAGTGTAACTTCCAAAAACCACTCTTATTTTTCTTTATGCATTTTGCCTTGTCTATTTTTTTTTATTTAAAGCCTGGAAGAGGGCTCTTTCCCCCTCACCCCCTTCCAGAAACAGTTGAATATCAGTTAAAACTAACTTTAGATAAATGAAAATATATTGGAGAAAAAAAATATTTAAAGATGTGATCCATATCCAAAATTAAATCAGATTTGAGAGATGTTTTACCTGAATCATCAACCTCTCACAGTGCAGGTGGAAAAAAAATGACATATTCAGTAACATGATCTTAGAGTATAGTTTTCTATTTTTCATACACTTTTGTAAAATGCAGAATTATGCAGATAGACTGCAGTGGACCGAACGGCGTTCATCTTTGGACCATGTTTACCAGTGGGAAGATTTTAATGATAGCTGATCTTCAAGATTTAAAAAAATTGTTTCCTATTGGTTTCATCAAATTGTACCACCATAAAAACAGATTAACAATGTACGAACCTGCTTCAGCATCCTCTTTTCTTTTGTTCAAATATTCAATAACCGCTTGCAGCTCCTCAGCATACAGATGTTTTCCATCACCAAGCAGGAACATGAGATGCCGAATGGTGCTCGGGATAACATGACTTTCACTGTAAGATTCACGATGAAGATAATCGTCTGCCAAATTAGCAGCTTTGTGTGCAATCTCAAGTCGCTCTTTTTCCAGATTTTCCCCAAATATACGTTGATGTTCACGTGAAATCAAGTCCAAAGCGTCTTCCAAGGGCATATTACGATGTTCTGTGGGAAAAAAGGCAACTTTTTTTTTTAATATATATCAATTCTCTCTCCAAACTTACTAAAGCCTACACTGAGCAGGATTTGTAATTTATTGAAAATATTCTAGATAAAACAAGTAGCACAGTTCATGGTTTTGGCATGGACTGAGTTAGCCACTGAAAATGAGGCAGATCTTTCAATAAATTGAGCATTGGGTCATTTGACAGAACTTTGCACAAATTAATTTTGAATACTTCACTAAGTTGCACCACCTTAATTACATCCAAAATCAGTCATCTCTTGGCATGGACCCGAGTACATGTACTCCCCGACATGCGTGCATTTTCCCTCTGGATGACCAGTATCTAGGAATGGACGCGTGTCGGAATTGCCCTACCTGTGATACTGAAGAGTTAAACGATAGATTTCTATCTCTGAATCCTTCTCATTCTCTGTTGCTGCGGACCCTGAGCATCCTGCGGACTCTACTGGCCTCTAAAATCTGTCTGACCCTCAGAATATTGAGCAACAGAATCAGAAAAATGGGACACAAGAAGGTAAAATGTGGTGAAATATCTCAACATGACAGGCCATTAAGGCCAGCTCTTGTGAGAGGTTGGCCACCAAGGCCAGCTATTGCGAGAGGCATTATTTTCCATGGATAGGCCCACTTTTCACCGTAGTCACGCAAGTTTTATATTTTCTCTTTATTTTTAATTTCAGCCATTCATGCACATGGATGCAAGTTGCAAGTCGGGGAGTACCTATATAAAGTTGGCCTACAAATTCCCTTCACCCTGATGAGATGACCAAACCCTTTCATCTTTGCATCTAACTCCCAGACATTTGTACATAAAGACACAAGATAATCTCAACATTTAAAGCAATACACACACACACACACATTTTTTTTTAAATTTAGACATTCAGCACGATAACAGGCCATTTCAGCTCACGAGTCTGTGCTGCCCAATTTACACCCCCATTAACCTACTCCCCAGTATGTTTATTGAACGGTGACCAGAGAAAACCCATGCAGACAAAGGGAGAACGTACAAATTCCTTACAGCCAGCACAAGACTCAAACTTAAGCCTGGTCCCAATCGCTGCCACTTTAAAGGCTTTGCAATAACCACTACACCAATTGTACAGCCAGAAACACACACACACACACACACACACACACACACACACACACACTGTTGTTGGCTCCAAAAGATGTCATCTGAAATGCTGAGACATAGCCTCTGATCAACTTTAGGAAATGTTTGGACTCTGCTGTGGTGATTTGCAGTGGCATTTTCAATGGCTGTGAAGTTTTAGCTAGAGAGGTATGCCAAGTTTTCCATTGGAACAACATATCGATGGCATTTCACCATCCCACCCCTTTGCTCCACAATGTTGGCAGAGCTCTGACATGGTGCCAATTACAACTGCATTAATGGAGGAATACTCAATGTCAATTGAGTAATTAAATGCAGCACTTAGCAGGTCGGCTGTTGTAAATGATGTTGCCCTTCGGCTGGTGGCTTTTGTTCACATTGCTTGGGAGTCTTGCTTGTTCTTCCTCAGCAGATCCTTGTCGTCTGCTCATAGAATGCAAGGCAGCATCAGCACTGAGACTGGCTTGGCATTGTTCCTCAGTTTTCTGCTCCTTGTTTGACTGGAGGTCGGAGCACTGAGGTTGGCCTGGTATTGCTTTGGTCACTTGGTTTTTTTTAAATTTATTTTGAATGTACATTGATGAACAGCACTGTAACTAATTGAGGTGTCCCTGGTGCAAGTTCAATTTTTTTTTGAACTTCATATGACCTTTAAGGTTAAATTCAATGTGGTCATGACATTCAGCATCAAATGTCACCCCTTCTGAACCTCCTTGGACATTTCTAGAGTGCTCCATATTGATTTGCATGGAGAACAGACAAACAAATAGACATTCATGCATTGTATGAGAGTAAGACAAATTAAAAACCTGCTTGTGTCCCATCTCAATATTATTTTTATTTTTTTTAATATACATTTCGACCAGTGGTTTTCAAACTGCCCCCTAAGTTCACATTCCACCTTAAACAATCCATATGCCATAGGTGCTTTGAGTAGTAAGAGATTACTTAAGGCAATATGCGAGTGGAAAGAAAATGTTTGAAAACCACTGTTTTAATCGTACCTCATTGACTCATTATAAGCACAGTTTCATAACTCCAAAGACAATGGGCCAATTACAATTTTTCTTAAGCAAAATATTTCAGAAACAATTAGGTCTAGAGCAGTGGTTCTCAACCTTCCTTCCCCACCCACATATCACCTTAAGGGATTGCTTAAGGTGGAATGTGAGTCAAGGGAGCAGTTTGAAAACCACTGATATAGATAGACACATACACACCCAGGAAAGCTGGGGTTGTTGTTGAAAATGAAGAGCAGAATCTCAACAACGGCATAATACAGAAAAGGAGATGGAACTTGGAAGTGTTTACAAAGCAAGTTTTGTACCGCTCTCTTAGAAGGCAAATTGTTAGTATATAACTAAAGAACTTTTAAGTAAAGGTTGACAGATGAAATCAGATGAAACCTAGTCATTGGGTTGATGTGTTCATGTGGTCTCCACCTTAATTGCCATAAATATTTCAACTTGTCTCAAACTAGATTTTTAAAAATGGAGTAGAGTGTCTTTAAAGGGGAAAGAAAGGTGGGAAAAAATTCTAACATTCTCCCAAGAGCTGTGAAATGATGCTTGAATTTCCATGGGAAGTCAATTTACACTCACTGCTGAGGTAAAGAAACAAGTAATTTCCATTAATGTCTGCACCATGACAATAAACTCTTAATTATCACGAAAACTGAAAATATACCTTTGTGGCCAGCATATAAAATAATTACGGTGCATGATGAAAGAGACTGATGTTCTCCCCCAACAACGACACAAAACGGAGAACCTTCTTCACGAACATCTTTCAGGGCAGTATCTAGAGCCAGCTCTAATTTCAGGTACACCAAATCCACAAGAAGTCCCAGTTCTTGCACTCGTCGTCCTATTAGTTTGGCATAATCTCTTAAAATGAAACAAATCAATATATTCTGATTAACAAGTCAAACTAATGTATCAATTGTATTCAATATACATCTACAACAATTATCCCAAACATTATATACAAAATAAACAATGGAAAAGAAAATACACATAATCAGGTATTAGCATTTTAACTTATGATCGAATACAATGACTAAAATGGGTATTGGGATATTATCTTGGTTCAACAAAAGTAAAATGCCTATAAAGCACAAGATTTAGTTTCTACTTTCAAGCCTAGAATTGTTGAAGTTTTTCCCAACAAAGTAACTGTCTCAAAGATATCAGATGCAAACAAATTTTGGTATTTTAGTCAAATCAAGACAAGTCTATTGTGAAATGAATAATGCCCATGTTTTGTTAGCTTTATTTAAAAAAAATTAATCACACATCCAACTTTTAAAATCCAAATAGATATTTTAACTAATTTGTTATATAGTCCTCCATTTTTCATAAATGGTAATGTGACAAGAGTATTTATAAAAATATTGCACTCATTTTTTTTGTCTGCTATCAGGTACTAAAAATATCAGCTTACCCTAAAGAAAATTACATTAAAATCAATAAATGTGTCTCTCTGTACATTTTTGTAGCTGCACAGAAAAATTGGCTATTCAAAATCGGATTGCAAAACTAACCACCTTACATTTATTCACCCAGCATCATCAACATTTAAAAGTTTTGCTTTTAGAGAAAATTGGCCTTACTTGCATTATTATTTTATTTTTCTGGTAATTATATGCATTACAAAAGACTGCACAAAATTACTTCCTAACAAATTTAACAAAGTTTCTTCAGAGGATTTAATTGCAGAATGCCAATCATTAGATTTGAAATTTCATAAGAAACATTTTCTAGGGAAGAACAACTAGCTTAAGAACTGAAAACATTTGTGTGATCAATGACCTCAACTAAGATTGTGGTAAGAACAGAAAATTGGCTTGGCTTCCTACTTTTGTTTGGTACCCAAGGTCTAAGGAAAAACAAAACAGACAATCTGGAAAATATCAAAGTCTATGGTTATAACTCTTTACAAGCTAACACAATGCCATCCCACTATCCAACTTGTCCAGATCAGACATGAATAATGGTCACGTTAATGAGAGATTAGAACTCTCTTTCTATCCATCTGAGAATTTCAAATCAAATCATTTGAGGTAGAAGGGAAAGAAATGAAGAGCCATTATGATAGAGCTTTGTTTTATTTTATAACTTAGAAGATAGAAACAAAAGACATCAATGGTTTTAACTTCCCAAATGACATCTTTGGTTCTAATGTTCCCAAAAGAAATGACTAAAGCACATAATCTGGAAATGTTAAAACCCTTTATTTATTCTTTCCAATAAATCATATGACACTTGTCAGTCAATTCTGACACCAAGTGGTTCAGCAATTTGCAATCTCAAGCATGAAATGAATGATACATGCCCTTTATTCAACAAACAAAAGTCAATAAATAAAAGTTACCCTTGTTGCTTGCTTAGGGCTATAACAACACAATCAGCATGCTTTTCTTTATTGTAGTCATCCTCTAGTTCTTTATAGAATTGCTGATAAAGTTCTTCTCGGCGACCATCATCAGGTCTGCAGTTTTCTGCTGTGATAAGGAAATAGAATTACTTTATGAGTATAATCAATTAGTTTTTATTCTAGCCAATAATGCTTGAACTATGGAAACTTATCCAGTTGAGGTAAAAATTAAATATATAATTGAATGATTAATTATGTTACTTTTGTACCACATTTGTGAAAGGATTTACAATAATTGGGTAGATAAATCATGCAAAATGCACATAACCAGAGCAATGGTTGATTTCAAAGCAGTTTGTAATTCATCTACCCTTCGTCTTGTGTCCAAGTGCATTCTTTTCCAATTCTGCCAGGAAATTCCAATGGAATTGGTTCAATCTAATTAATTTTTAGAGCAAACTACTGCTGGAGGAACTCAGCAGGACAGACAGAATCCATGGGTAGAAATTGGTCACTCAATGTTTTGGTTCTAGACCTTTAAGACTCAATGCAGACTTGATAAAGAGTCTTGACCTGAAGCACTGACTGACCATTTTTAATCCATGGATGCTGTATGACCTGCTGAGTTCCACCAGCAATTCTTTGTTTGCTCAAGATTCTAGCCTCCGTAGCCTGTTTTCTCCATTGCCCATATAAATTTGACATGTTGCAATGGCAACATTAGACCACTGGGTGGCTTTTCTGCTTCAATCAGCCAAACTACGAGAAATTTAAAAATTGATAGTCTGCAAGTTAAATTTTAAAACTGAAGTAATCTTAACGTGTTCATCATTCTATTTAAAAAAAAAAATGGAGAACAGCAACTCATGCTGATCAAAACCTCTGATGCCAATACAACGTACCTAGATATCACTGGTAATACATACTGGTCATCAAGCATGTCATTTTCAGAAACATCCAGGCAAAGATCTGCTCAACATTCAAGTAGGACAAGGAAATTACATGAGATGTCTTAGCAATGCAAGGTTGGCTTTAACTTTTTTTTAGAAAAGCGTCACCTTTGTTCAATCATGAATTTATGCAAAAATTAGTTTGTCATATTTCTGTAAACTTTATTATCAGATTGTAATTGAATTCTTAGCCATCTCTTCGAACTCAAAAAACTTGAATATTTTGTTTGCTTGGAATATCCAGTTTCATCTGCGTGTGATAATTTAAATATTTTGTATGTTTATCTGCGAAGATAAATACAATCTTATTAGAAATTAATTTCAAACGGAATCTGACAGTGCTGCAAACAGCAGAGCTCCTTCCATTCAGCTCCAAAAGCCTGGATTCAATCTTTTTATTTGAATATTTTATTTAAGCAACATATATAGGATCATAATGACAAACAGAAATAAGTAACTATAACAAATATGCTGTATATAGAAAATTTTAAAACCCTCCCTCCTAAACCTAATCTAATCTAATCCCATATCTAAAATACATATCATTACTGCATAGTAATTAATTCAGATTGCTTAGATGACACTCAAGGATCCAAGAAATATAAAATTGTTATACTTTCAGGGAAAACTTCACTGGTCAGGAGAATTCAAAAAAATGATTTATAATTTTAACCTCCTAGTTCTTGCATACCGGCTCCAAACTTGTAGAAATAAGGAATATTTGCCCCTCAAATTGTAAGTATTTTTTTCTAAAGGAATGCAACTTTGAATCTCAGCATGTTGATGAAACATCAGACTTTCATGTTACAGCAATACATTTCCTTCCTATTAACTAACTTAACAAATTTTAATTGAGAATCTGACAATAATTAAGGAGTAACGCCTGGGTTCAATCCTAACCACAACTGCTTTCTTAGGGAGTTTGCACTTTTTCCAGATGATTGCATTGCATTCCTAGGTGCTCAGATTTCCACCCACTCCCCAAAGTTCTGCCAGTTGAGAGTCGCTGGCAACTATAAACTGTCCCAAGATCAGAATGTATTGTCATGAACAATACACAAAATTTGTTATGTTGCAGCACCATTATTGGGCAGTACAGCTGTAAAAATTGCTAATTATTTTCATAAATACATCATTTTTAAAAAATGCAAATGAAGAGTGAAAAGCAAGGTAGTGTTTATGGTTCATTGTTCATGTGTTAATTTGTTAAGGTATATTACAGAATCTGGGGAATTTGCTGGGAATGTAGAGAGATTGTGAGATAATAAGACTACTCTCTGAGCCTGCAGTTTTAGAGGATATTCAGCCCATCACATCATAAGGAGGCACAGAATAAATGTAAGAGTCAAGTAACTTCAGGCAGTGGATCAAATTAAACCTCGACTAGTCCAGCTTGTCTTATTTGGAGGAAGTGGAGAAGTTGATCTTTCTCATCAAGGAATTGACATTGTCACACAAAATACCCTAAAGCCAATTCTAAACAAGTAATTCCCAACCTGATACCCACATGTCAACACCTTTTACAAAGCAGCCTTTTGTAACCAAATCCACATCAATATATGCTGTTATGTCATTCCAAATGAGTGGGATTGGCACAATCCTGCATCCACCAGTCTATATTTCACCACAACACGATCAACTGATGACCAGCTTTTGATCTAATTTCATCCAACAAGCCATCCCAAAGAAACTTTATGTGCAAATAATCTCATTACCATGAGCAAGTTAATATTAATTGTGTCCCTTGGATCACAATTTTCCACCTGTAGTTTAAGAAATACACAAATGCAGTGTAGCAGAAAAGTGATCACAGATGATGAGTAGCAACTACATGGGGAAGGGAAAGGGAAATGAGAGATTGGATCACTTTTGAAGTGGAGAATGGATAAGAGAGCAAATTAAATGTAGCACCATTGCTCTCTTCCTCTTGTTTGAGTTACCAGTTGTACATTTCCATCTTATTTCCTCCTTTCATTATTCCTTCACCACAATGCAGTGCAAAACTATTTGACTAAACTCCAATGTATTAATTTTTGCAAGCTACAAATAAGTAGATGCTTAATAGTTGATCATACCACTCCAGGCGTAGTTGTAATCCTCTGCACTGTAACCTTCAGTATAACCACCATAATATTCCACCACTTCATTAGTTCTAAAACAGAAGTAGGATAAATGTGAATGCAAAAAAAATGTGGTTGAACTTGTCAAATGTAAAGAAAGTATCTGCATCTTTTAAATGTTGACCACTTATTTAAAAAGCCAGTAACATGAGAAAATAGTCATTATAACTTAGGAACAATTCTCCACATCATTTCCACTTTATTCAGGAACATACTCACCACTCAAGATAAATCTGAAAAATTGAAGATGCCAGGAATCAAATGTTTGACCTAACAGCAGTCCAGTACTGGACTGGGAGAGGAGGGGCAGTGAAGAACAGCAACAAAGATCACAGTATCTGGATTATCACACTGGAACTTGAATCTATTGCTGCATAGCACACACTTGAAGAAATCTTAGACATGTTAAAAAGTCACACGGCTGTGTATTTACTTCACCAATTAATTAGAGGAAGGCTTCTCAACAGCCAGCATAGTTGAAGCAGGAATGAAAGGTTCCATGTGTGAAGATAGAAAATATTGAGCTTGACATTTCAAGTCCTTACTCCTTTACAAAACTTCAACAAATGTTACCCGACTTGCTTGGAATTTTCAGTATGATTTATTTTAATTTCCAGGACCTTCAACATTTTGGTTTCAGACTAAACCAAGTACACACTTGTACAGAAAATTAGTAATGAATAAAAAAGACAGCCAATATTAAGTGAAACATCAGTTTAAAATGAAATGGAATGAATGAGAATTCACACAACTATTTTCCAAGCCAGTGTTTGTCATGAACTGATTAGACTTGCCTCTTTATCAACTTCTGCTATAACAAAGAAGCTGCAATTTCATCTGGTGACTTTACTAAGCATTAACAACTTCCAACTTAATGTAGTGTGCTGGAACTACTAAATTCAGAACAAGGTAACTACGACTGGAGCTCACTAATTTCTGTCTTTAGCTGCATGTTTGCAAAGTTCTTGTGCAATGAGAATTTTAATAATGATAGATTCTAATAACCTCACAGCTATTTATTATTTAGCAGCAAAACATTGCATTTTATTTTTCAGGGACAAATTAAAAGTCTTGAAGTGAAAAATTCCAAGTTTGGTCAAATTTAGAAAGCAGCAAACACTGTACATTTCCACCAAAAAAAGGCAAACTCAAATGTTAAATCTGCCCACAAATTAAATATCAAATTTGATGTTCTTTCTTAAGCAGTGGTGCTCAACCTTTTTTTTCTTTCCACTCACATACCACTTTAAGTTTTCCCTACGCCATAGGTGCTGTGATTAGTAAATGATTTCTTAAGGTGGTATGTGGGTGGAAAGAAAAAGTTTGAAACCACTTTTTTTATTCATCCCTAATTGGCTCATTATGTGCACGGTTTCATAACTCCAAAGGAAACGGGTCAATGACAATTTTTCTCAAGCAAAATATTTCAGAAACAATTGGGCCTAGAGCAGTGATTCTCAACCTTCCCACTCACATAGCACCTTAAAAAATCCCTTACTCATCACAAAGCAATGATGGCATAGGGAATACTTAAAGTGGTATGTGAGTGGAAAGAAAAAGATGAAGAACTACTGCTCTCAAGTCATCACCAGAAAAGAACTCAGGTGACTGAGTTGTGCTAAAGATTAAGCCTTAAATTCACAAATGTGATTAATCTTACTCCAGATCTTATCTAGTTGAGAGGACACTATTAAAAGCAAAACCGTAAAGTCAACTGCTCCTGTCATTTTAATTAAAAACCAATTGCACAGAAAGTCATTTTAAAAACTGCATGTCACCACAATGCTGTGCCCAGCCCAAATAGAAATATTTGGATAATTCCACTGTAAATCAAGACTAGCAACTTATTATTACAAGTGACTGAGGTTGTCTATAATTTTGTAACCTATCACTTCAGTTTCTCTGAGAAGTTTCACTGCATTTATTGAAAGATGCTCCTGTTTCTTAATCTTAACTTCAGTTGGGTAAACTGAAATGTCCCATTCCAGCTTTCCATCAGTGTGAGCAAAAAGAACCCTGGTATGGGAGTGAAATATTCATCACCTCACTACTTCACAAAAGGCTTGCATCCCAAGCTCAAGGCTATATTTATTCCATTATTTCTGTTTTATTTTCATACCTTGGCAAAGCTTCTCTGGCAACATTGTATTCCGTTGCTACATATGTGCTTGAGGGAGAGAAAGGGGGAAAAAAATTACCACACCTTGGCTTGAAACTTTTTTATAAATAAAAAACTTATTCTATACACAGCCAATGAAGGCGGACATAAAGCCAAAACAAGGTAAATGTACTCAACAAAATTAATGCTGAAAATGGTCAATATTTGTTTGACAACATCAGTAGTGGTTTTCAAACAGTTAGAAAATCATCTTGCACTATTGAACACGCAATACTTTCCAATGGAAACTAGCAACAGTCTCGTGATTGACTACGACATTAAACAGGCAGCAGGAAGTCTCATTAAAATTCTAAAAACTGATACAAATATTAAAGTGAAAAAACATTCCACAATTAAAACTATTCCTTTAAAAAACAGTTTAAGGGTAGTAGGTATTACTTGTAAACTTCCCTTACCTCCCATCTGGGCTGAGTTTGTGTGTTGCAACCACTCTAGGCTTTATCCAAGTAGCCATCTTTACCTACAGAAATAAGTGGGTGAGAAGGTATTACTTAAAAGCCTCTTGTCTAATAAAATGTGAACATTTTGTTTGGAATACATTCAGAATATTAGATTCTTTCTCTTGTACCCATCAGCAACACTTCTGAAGAAACTTCATTATACATCAAAATGAACTCAAGCTTTTAGCAGAATGCTAAAGAGTTCAATGCTCTTACAGATGGATACATGTCAATAACAGATTAAAATGAACGAACATCACACAAGTTAACTCACCAAATCACAGATTAATTATACCAAGTGGATTGTATTCAACTTGGCTCACTGTGATCCCAGGTTCTTTGGATTAAGTTGTATTGTGCCTCTTGCCACACAAATTTTTTTTAAAATCTTTCTGTGCTGACAACATAACTTTTCAGGAAATATTCTTGCAACTCAAATAGCAGTTAAAAGTATTTTTATAACCACTTGAATCACAGGAAAGGCCATATTTTCTTTCACAAATTTGCCAGGTGTCCATAAAAGTGGTCTCGTACATACTTTTGCTGCAAAAGGCTTTAACAGTAGGCTACCAGGCCACAAAACAACATGCAGAACTTAACATGTGAAGATGATGTTCCTCTTGTTGCAGAAACAAGAACCAGGAACAAATGTTTAAAAAAAAACAAAGGGTTTCCATTTAAAACAAAGGTAAAATTTTCTATCAGAGGATCACATTCTTTTAACACTCGACTTCAAAACTAGCAGAATCTTTCAATATTTTTAAGGCAGAGAGTTCTTGATTGGGGGGGGGTGTGGGGGCGAAGGATAACGTACATATGTGGATGCAGAGTTGTGCTTTCAATCATATCAAGTATGATAATGAATGCTGATGCAGGCTCATGATGACAAGTAGCCTGCATCTGCTGCCTGTTTAGCTTACATCTCTTGTATTATTCCAGATTAAGTGCTTATTTTATTTCACTTTTCCCAGCACTTCTCTAACACACCTTTAAATAAAACTTTCAAGATGTTTACACCATTAATCTTCAATGTTAACTGCACAAACCCAGTGAACAGATCAGCTAATTCTGAAATTTTACTGACTCAGTGTTTTCAAATTTAAAATTTGTAATTCTGAACAAAAAAGTAGAATATCTACGCAAATGCTTCAACTATGCTCAAAATCTGTGACATTACAAAAATAAACAAATTAATTCAGTGAAATCGACATCTATCTATATTATTCGAATTTCACATGAGAAATCTGTGCTTGATGCTTCTCCCACAAAGTTCTCTCAATGCACCCCTATTTAAATATTAATTTGTACTGCATTTTTCATTTCTTTACCAGATGAGAATTCTGCTCAACAGTGTAATATTTTCAAACCAAATAACTGGATATTTCTACTTTTAGCAGCATAGGGTGCTTCCATGATCGATAGAGGGTGCTTCCATGATCGATAGAGGGTGCTTCCATGATCGATAGAGGGTGCTTCCATGATCGATAGAGGGTGCTTCCATGATCGATAGAGGGTGCTTCCATGATCGATAGAGGGTGCTTCCATGATCGATAGAGGGTGCTTCCATGATCGATAGAGGGTGCTTCCATGATCGATAGAGGGTGCTTCCATGATCGATAGAGGGTGCTTCCATGATCGATAGAGGGTGCTTCCATGATCGATAGAGGGTGCTTCCATGATCGATAGAGGGTGCTTCCATGATCGATAGAGGGTGCTTCCATGATCGATAGAGGGTGCTTCCATGATCGATAGAGGGTGCTTCCATGATCGATAGAGGGTGCTTCCATGATCGATAGAGGGTGCTTCCATGATCGATAGAGGGTGCTTCCATGATAGAGTTGCAAAATAAAATTTGCTGCAGATTCAATTAGTGATGTTTCATTTCAAGTTTTAAAAATTATACATCATGATGGCAACATGGCACACAGATCAATGAACCAGGGTTTAATCCGTATCTTGAGTCAAGTCAACACAGAATTTGCAGGTTCTCTACATGGGGTTACGAGTTTCCGATCACATTCCAAAGATGTGCTGGTGGTTTAATTGACCTCAATTAATTAATTGAATAAATCATAAGATCATGGTAGGATCAAGGAATCAAAGGGATACTGATGGGCACATATGGGAAATAAAATCAAGATACTAGGAAATGAAAGATGGAATGGGACTAATGTGATCGCTTCCCTATCAGCCAACACAGGCTGTTGGATCAAATGACCTCCTGTGTTTTAATTGTTCAAAAGTAACTTCATCCATATTATGGATGCCTCTGGACATTTATGAGACAAGAGGATAATTTAGGGGGCAGGGGAGAAACTGAAAGCAGAATGCAGAAGGACATTGCATTTATATCTGCTTTTTAAATACAGTAAACCAGAGTTCAATTCTAAACCATCTTTTAGAGAACTTGCTGCATATTCATTCTATTTTGCCTGCATTCTATACCCACACCACATGTAGCTACATTACATGAATGTAAACATACATAGACACACATTCAGTTGTTATTAAACTGAAGAAATGCATCCATTAAAAACAGCTACAAAATAGATCCAAAACACTGTCCACATTATAATTTAGATTCTTTGAAAGGCATCAATGCACACTGAGCTCTTGACAGTACATGCACTCTTCCAAATGATTCCTTTTTACCTATGCACCTTTAGAGCAAGGAAGGAAATATCCAACCATACCCTCCATCAAATCCAAACCACAAGACTACCAAGACCATCGGGCAGAACTCTTTAAAAGCAAATGCAAATTATACAGGAAATCAGAAATAAAAATTGAAAAATGTTGAAGCTACTCAAGTCAGGCAGAATCTGAAAGAAAATCAAGTGTTTCAAGTTAACTCCAGCTGAATGGCTGTGTTCTTTTTGGTCTGTAATGCACCCTACATTGTGATAGCAAGAAAAATTAGCTTTAAAATTTTCTTTCACAGTGAAAAGCCAACAAACTGAAACACTAGCACTACTTTGTATACAATAGTAATTATGAAATTTTATCCAGCAACACAATTTTAAGGCTTCCAAGAATGAAGCTGCTGAAATTGTGCAACAGAACCATCAAAACGTATGTTTTTTTTTAAAGTAAGCAAGATAACTTTCTCAACCACTCTGAATGCCTTTAAGATTTGGTTTTTGACTTTTTTTAAAAAACAGAGATCAGAGAGTGATTCAGATTCTAACAGAAAGGATAGTTAAACATAAATATCCAGCATAGAAATCAGATCGACCTGCTGCAAATCCAACCAATTTTGTTTCAATGTTTGTAAATGTCATGGTTGTAAAACACAATATTTGAAGTATTCCAAACTGAAGTCCCGCATTTGGGAAATCGTTTTTTTTTCTTGTATTTATGCTACTACAATAAACGTTTAAAAACAATATTTTTAAACACAATATGTTTCGTGATAAATTTAAAAAAGAACCAATAAATAAGCTGGAATCTGCTATCTCACAACGCAACCACTCGCCTCGGCTGAGAACGGGTCTGCGAGGATTCTCCATGGAGAATCATAGGCCCTAACGAAACAACTGATAACGCTGGACGGAGAAAGATGAAGAGGGAAACTAAGAAATCCAGGCCCCGCCTGATCCAACGAGGCCCGAGAGTGAACCCGCCACCTCCGTGTCTAGGCCGCGCCGCCATGTAAAGTAACAAAGGGAAGAAAAAGTCGAGCAGCGGAAACCACGAGCAACGAACTTCGAAATCAATCCAGACGCCAGACGGTTGCGGACGGAGCGAATCCGACTCCATTCCATCGGAGCGAGCTTTAAAAACTCCAAAGAATTAAAATCAAACCGTGACTAACCTCCTGGATCTCGCTCTCCGCCACCTCCAACCGGAACCGGAAACACAGGAGCCTTGCCCCTCTGGTCACGCGCTGGCGTTGACGTCCTCCTCCCCCTCCCCCCAATGAGGCGGTGGCTTGGAGCGTGGACGCTCCGGCTGCCAATGACCAATCAGCCACGGCGTCTGAAGTGGGAATAGGGCGAGCGCTGTTCTGTGGTGGACGGCGATGATGAATTCCTTGGAGCAGGCGGAAGGTGAAGGGAAGGGAGGAAGGAAGGGAAAGGTGAAGGGGAAGGTGAAAGTGAAGGAGAACGGGGTGGCGGGGAGGAACGGGGAGGGAGGAGGGAGGAGGGAGGAGGAAGGAGGGAGGAGGAGGGGGAGGAGGAAGGAGGGAGGAGGAGGGGGAGGAGGAGGGGGGGGAGGGGGAGGAGGAGGGGGGGGAGGGGGAGGAGGAGGGGGGGGAGGGGGAGGAGGAGGGGGGGGAGGGGGAGGAGGAGGGGGAGGGGGAGGAGGAGGGGGGGGAGGAGGAGGGGGGGGGAGGAGGAGGGGGGGAGGGAGGAGGAGGGGGGGGAGGAGGGGGGGGGGAGGAGGAGGAGGGGGGGGAGGAGGGGGGGGGGGAGGAGGGGGGGGAGGAGGGGGGGGGGGGAGGAGGGGGGGGGAGGAGGAGGGGGGGGGGGAGGAGGAGGGGGAGGAGGAGGGAGGAGGGGGGGGGGGGGGAGGGAGGGAGGAGGGGGGGAGGGAGGGAGGAGGGGGGGAGGGAGGAGGGGGAGGGGGGAGGGAGGAGGGAGGAGGGAGGGAGGGAGGAGGGGGGGGAGGGAGGAGGGGGAGGGGGGAGGGAGGAGGGAGGAGGGAGGGGGGGAGGAGGGGGGTGAGGAGGGGGGTGAGGGGGGGTGGCGGCGGGGGGGGTGGCGGCGGGGGGGGGAGGGAGGAGGGAGGAGGGAGGAGGAAGGAGGGAGGAGGGGGGGGAGGAGGAGGAGGAGGAGGAGGAGGGGGGGAGGAGGAGGAGGGGGAGGAGGAGGAGGGGGGGGAGGAGGAGGGGGGGAGGAGGAGGAGGGGGGGGAGGAGGAGGGGGGGGAGGAGGAGGGGGGGGAGGAGGAGGGGGGAGGAGGGAGGAGGGAGGGGGGGAGGGAGGGGGGGGAGGGGGGGAGGGAGGAGGGAGGAGGGGAGGAGGGAGGAGGGGAGGAGGGAGGAGGGAGGAGGGAGGTAGGGAGGGGGGGAGGAGGGGGGGGAGGGAGGAGGGGGAGGGAGGAGGGAGGAGGGAGGTGAGGAGGGGGGTGAGGGTGGCGGCGGGGGGGGGGTGGCGGCGGGGGGGGGGTGGCGGCGGGGGGGGTGGCGGCGGGGGGGGGTGGCGGCGGGGGGGGGTGGCGGCGGGGGGGGGAGGGGGGGTGGCGGGGGGAAGGTGGTGGAGAGGGCAGCTGGCTGGCTGGGGAAGGCTGTGGGGGGTAGTTGGCTGCAGGGATTGTTGCTGTGAGATGATTGCTGATCGGGGCTGTTTTTGTGTTCTAGACCTCAAGGCGTTTGAAAGGCGGCTGACTGAGTACATCTCCTGTTTGCAGCCTGCAACTGGCCGATGGCGAAGTGAGTATTCTGGCTTTCACCAATCATTCGGGGTTCCCAATGGGGCATTCGCATGTTTAACTTCAAATGTCTGTACCTTAACTTTGCAGTCTTATCAACAACAGCAAACGGGCCTAAACTGGTCCTATTGAAGGCCCTTGATGAAGGGTTCAAGCCCAAAGGGTTGGTTGTGTTTCTTTATCTTTGCTATCTAACACTGGTATCTCATTGGCGGAGACGTTGCCGCGACTGAGACTCAGGAGACCAAAAAATGGCTTGCGCTCTCACCAAGGCGATGCCAGGGCGACGTCTCCGAGACCTGCTGGAGACTGGAAAAAGTCTCCAAAAATATCAAGCATGTTTGAATTCCCCGCGACAACCCGGAGACCCGGCTAGTCTCCAGGAGACGTCGCGGAGACTTGAGTCACCACCAGGTCGCCACCTAGTCTTCAGGCCAATGAGATAGGCCCTTAAAGTACACTGTAAGATGTGCTGTTTTTCTTCAGTATTGCGTGAAACAACTTCCATTCCTATCTCTAGTTCTCTTGGTCCATTTTGAGAACTCTCCCTTTCCTCCATGGCTCTGTCTCCATCTTGGGAGACAAACCCTCAATAGATGTCTTGGATGAAACCTCCAACTCCCACAGATACCTTAACTACACTTCTTTACACCTTTCCCCTTCAGGATTCCATTCCTTTCTCAGTTCCTCCATTTCGTATCAGCTCCTAGGATGAAATCTTCCATGCCAAATCATTTTTTTATCCAGCATTCTGTTTTTACTTCAACATGGTGGGTCTGCAGACTTTCTTGATTCACTCCCATTTAAGCCCCTACAATTTGTGTTGTTTCTGTGATAAACTGTGAAGGCCACAATTCGAGCTGAAATATTATCATTTCATCCAATATTGTATACAAATCAAATTCGTTAGAAATTTTTTTTTAAACTACAGGTAACTGGAAATCAGAATATTTCCAGCACATTGTATCATCTCAGTGTGACATGTTTTTGTACTCAATGTCGAATGAGGGTCCTAAGCTGAAAAGTCCTGAATCGCTGAGATCCTCCAGCTTCTCATCATTTACCTAACACTTTCTATCACTTTGATTGAGAATGTACTGTTAAAGCAGTATTTTGTCAGAATTAAATACATTGCTGTTATTGGTGTTCTTCTCCCCTTAATATTGTGTGAGGTGAATTGAATTCACTGAAAACTCTATTCTGAAAATCTTAACATTTACTGAAATAACTAGTTGCATTTAGAATTTTATCTTCCTTGGAATGTACAACTGTTATTTTAGAGAACCACCTCCATTGAGAATTAACAAATTTTATTCAACTTTTCATTTACAGTGATTCTCATAGTTGTTTCAGTATGTACTGCCACAGGTGCTTGGAACTGGTTAATAGATCCTGAAACACAAAAGGTAATTTAGACTTTTTCTCCTTGCATAATTCTCTAAATATTTTGTTGGTACCAATTATGTTTTCTCTTCTCAGTCATGCTTCAGACAACAATCCCGGTAGATCACATGGATGGGGGAGGGAGATCCTAGTCCACAGAGCAACAGTTCCACTCCTTTTGCATTCTCACAAATCAGACACATGAATGGCTCTGGAGACCCAAGAGACAGCAATCTTGGGTCTTGATAAAGGGTTTTGATGCACATTCGTGAAAAGGATAAATATCTCAAGCTAAAGTTAGAGGTGTCTCAATTTTTATTGATTCCAAGGTACCATTTGTTTATTTTAATACAATGTCTGATGTAGCTGGAAGATTTTTAATATTTACTGGTTCATGGGGAAATAAGGAGGTGGTAATGGTTAATATATATATGCTCCTAATATCGAATGTCCTGAATTTTTTTCAAAAGGTTTCTAATTCCCCAATTTGAATTAATATGTGCTGATAATGGGTGAAGATTTTAACTGTTGCTTAAATCCTTTGTCAGTTCCTTTGGCCAGTTGCTTCTAAATAAATCATCAAGTTATATTAACTCTTTCCTGCTGGATTATGGTTTAGTCGATATATGAAGATTTTTACGCCGGAAGGAAAAGGAATTTTCTTTCTTAGGTATACCATAGATTTTTTTTTTATTGATACGCGACTGGTGCCTTCGATAGGGAAATGTGAATACGACGCAATCACTGATTCTGATTAAAAGCTTTCGGCGACCCTTTATGTCTTCTTTTCATTTGATGTAAATGTTTTTAATGTAATTAGATGTACTCACTCTTCCAGATAAGAAATAATTTTACCTTTGTTTTTTGATTCATGGTATGAATCAAAAGCTACAAATATATGTAACCTTCGAGATAAGATGCTCAGATGTTTTTGGTTTTCTTGTTTTAATAGAGTAGGTTAGGTGGGGTTTTTGTATATACATATGCAGCTGGAACTGTTCAGGGAACCACAGTGTTTCCAGCTGCGGGGGTGGGGGAGGGAGGGGTTATGAGTATGAAAGACAGCCGTGCATTTATGATGGGTGGTGCCAAGGCACCAGTCACCCTGTCTCTCTCGGCTCTGGATATGAATGGGATGCTGGAGCAGCCTTTTAGGGCTGCTGACTGAAAGATAAGGTTTAAGTTTGGAAGACTGCCTGATACCAGTAAACATGGAGAAGTGAAAAGTGAATGATTGGACAGTGGAAAAACAACTTTCCTGAACACACAAACATCACAATTAGAATTAGAAGGAGGGGGGGAGGTGGATAAGTTAATAGTAATCAGTTAAGTATTGATATTATTATGTATTAATAAAATAAAACCAGTTTTGTTTAAGTAGCCATTGTCTTGGTGAATTTCTGTTGCTTCGACTGCTGGTTTTTGAGTCCTTTTGGCTAGTAACAATATTAAGGTTTGGATTTTAAACTTGGCCTGCAAGACAACCCTTAGTTTTGTGGTAACATAGACTGTAATTGTCAGAGTCATTGAGCATGAAAACTGACCCTTTGGTAAGATCTTCTGGCAAAAAATAATCAGGAAATTGTTGACAGTTTGAGAAATGTTATGGTACTTTTATTAATGAAAATAAAGTTTGTATTATATACCTTTCTTTGAACTTGGATTTTAGCTGGAGCAGCTAATCAGAGTAGGCAATGAGCATCTGAACCGTGCAGAAGGGAAAATATCATTACTGTGCTTTGCTTTGTTGTCTAGTGCTCTGTTGCAATGGGCTTTGGTCCCAAATATTTGCTGAGAGTCCTATTTTGGATAACTATCTGCAGTAAGTTCCAAGGATTTCTGCTGCTGGAGTACAAATGTTGGGATTTTACTAGATGCGGCATTTTACTGTATTGAGGGGAGGATATCCTATTTAGATAGTTATTTTCTGATGAGTAAATTAATCTCATTAATTGGTTAACTTAGAGATGCAGAATAGTAACTGGCTCTACCAGCACATGAACCAATGTTGCCAAAATTTACTCATGTGACCCATGAACAATTTACTGACAATGTGGCACTGTTTGTGCAACATTATTGGAGTCTCAGCGACCTGGATTCAAATCCATTATTGTCTATAAGGAGTTTGTACGTTCTCTCTGTGACCATGCAAATTTCATTCGGTAGCTCTGTTTTTCTCCCACCCTTCAAAAATGTACTGGGTTTATAAGTTAATTGATGTATATGGGTAGCTTGACCTTGTAGGCAGGAAGGGCTGTTGCTATGCTGTATCGTTCGAAAACGTGAACATCTTCGGAACGTAGGAGGAAATTGGAACACCCTGAGGAAATCCATGCAGACACGGGGAGAACATACAAATTCTTTGAGACTTGAGGCACAATAGATCTGTAGAATGCAGATCCTGGAAATAGCTTTATAGAATTAAATTGGGCAGATAGAATAAATAAAAATAGAAAATACTGTAAGAACCTAACCAGTCAAGTGGCATCTGTGAAAGACACACCAGTTTGTGTGTCAGGTTTCTTTCACAGAATTAGAAGTGTAGAGGGGTTACAATTTTCAAAGCAGCTGGGGGAGAAGTGAGGGGTAAAATAATAATATGGAAATTACTTAACACAGATCAGATTACATTCATTTATCATCCAATTATATTAGAACAACCTGACAAAAGTGTACTCCAATCCACATTGGGTAAAAACAATGCAAACGCATAGAGACATAACACATAGAAAAATGATATCGACACAGAACCAACACACCTGCATACATATATTAAAAATATTTATTGTTAATAAATAGTAGAGTTACAGGGGGTTGCCTTGCAGTTCAACAATCATTCAGTTGGATGAAGCTGTTCTTCAGCCTAATGGATCTGGCTCTATTTTCTCTTTCCCAATAGAGTAGCTGGAGGATGCTATGTGCAGGGTAGTAGGGCTCCATATATAGGGATCATGAGTGACATTTAGGAAGGCATTTTGTAAAAACCAGCTGAGAAGGACATATCAGCACAATTATGAGAAACAATGAAATTTCAACCATAATTCCAGAAGGGTCAATGTAGAATTGTCTTTCTCTGTCATAGTGAGGCCCCACATACCAGAACAGCCATTGTCAATCTTTACTTTGGCTATGATTTTGATTTTGCTCAAAGTTTATCGGCCTGCTTCCCTGGAAAGCAATTGTTTGGTTTCTTCAAACTTTTATCCTTTCCACCACAAAAACATTTTTTTTAAAGTTATTTTATGACCAGTCCCGCCTGTTGGAGGAGGGGGGTGGTCATTTGTTCCCCCTTGAGAATATCTGCACGAGAGAAACCACATCTTTGCATCAAGGATCTGATGGTCCAGGCTTGCCTTTTTCCAAGTTTCAAAAGTCTCAGTAAATTTTCAAATTGAACTCTATATAGGTGAGCTGTTTCTTAGATTGCTGTGGGCCTTGAATAATTGTTTTGGGTCTTTTTAACGTATGCTTCGATTTTTATCTGCTAAAATAGTTCTAAAATTGTGTAATTATATCTTATCCTTTTTAGGTATCTTTTTTCACATCACTGTGGAATCATCCATTCTTCACTATCAGTTGCATAACACTTATTGGTTTATTTTTTGCTGGAATACATAAAAGAGTGGTTGCACCATCAATGTATCCTTTTGTGAACTATTCATATTGTCAACTATGAAATTTGCAGAATGAAGGAGGTGGTTGTTACAGTAATGTTGCAATTGATAGCTTTTATCAAATTGGTTGTGTTCTGGGGAGATAAATCTCATCTTTTCCCGGTACATTAATACTTTGTAATACTTAGAGAGCCATTTGCTGTTCAACAGAAGACGGTCCAGAGATTTAACTTGCGCAAAAAAAAAGTTTATAGATCTTTACGATTGCATTGTTTTGGGTAATTTAGCTTTTGTGACCCTTGAATCGACTTTTGGCCTACGGCCCGAGCTGCCCAATTTCACCAAATTCACCTCCAACCCCTGTGTGTTCTTGGAAGGTGGGAGGAAACCAAAGCACCCTGAGGAAACCCATGCAGTCACAGGGAGAACATACAAACATTACAGACAGCACAGGTTCTGAACATGGCTAGCTGGTGCTGTAAAAGTTGTGCTTAACCGTGCTGCTGCCCCAAAATATTTATTTTTTCCTCAGTACTTTCCAAAGAACAAGAAATCTTTGAATTCGAAATGTTTCTCTTAACCTATTTGCTTATAGTATTGCTGCGAGGTGTCGAACTGTTTTAGCAGAATACAATATGTCTTGTGATGACGTAAGTATTTATTTTCAAAATGAGACCAAGAAAATTTACATGGATATTGAGTGTTGGTGTTCTGTCTGATTTTTAAACTGGACTTTGTTTCAGTTTCACGTGCACATTTTTAAAAAATTCTCTAAATTCATTTGCTTCACTTTATTTTGTGGTTGGATGGGGGGAGTGTGGTCAAAGGCCACTCGATTGAATTTTGGCCAAATTGATGCTTCTGGAATTGGAGAGACATTTTTGGCCTGGTTAGAAAAATGTCAGAGCAACACATTGAAAGAAAATAAATGGATGTATGCCTTTTAGCTCCTCAGCTCTGTAAATTCAATATTAATCCTGCTGTATCAACCACTTTCTTAACTGATCCCATATCCTCCAATGTCTATAAAGCTGTCATTGTGACCTTGAATGGACTCTGACGAAGAAACAAAAGCCATCCAGGGTGGAAAATCCTTAAGAAATTTCATCTCTCCTCAGAGGCTACCCCATCGCCCTGAGACTATCACCTTACTTGTAGATTTTTTAGGTAGAGGAAGTGATCTCTGGCTATCCATGCCTGCTTCCTCTCAGAATTTTAAACATCTCAGATTAAATGACATTCTTCTCAATTTGTCATGTCCCCAATCTCAACTTTATCTCCCAGGATATAAACTAGTAAATCAATATAGGTGACTTCCACAGTATTCCAAGTTAATCTTTACAAAGGCATATACAGCCTCCTCAAGACTTTTTTGCTTTTATACTGCAAACCCCTGAAGTAAATTCCAAAAATAGCATTTACCTTTTTAATTGGTTACTTTTTTATACAGTTGCTGAATGTATGAGCCAACACATATCTTCAACATAAATGCATTTTATTATTTAAGTTTATTGCTTCATTTTCTCAGTTTATTCTCTATCTTCTACTAACTTGATTGCCTTGCAGAATCTTTGCATGCTCCTCACAAGACCTGTTCCCTTCTAGCTTTATATCATTAGTGAACCTGAACAGATTCCTGTCTTTTCATCATGGTTTTAAATTAGGAATGGAAATAGACATTGACTGTAAGGAAAAGATAAATTATGAAAAGAACAGAAAAGAAGGAAGTTGGTAGATGATGTGAGAACTAAGGGACTCAAGATGCAGGGAATTACATTCCCAGAAAGTAGTGAATCTATGGAATTATTTGCCATAGGAAACATTGGAGACTGCCTTGTTAAATATATTTAAGATATGAATCTTTGGAAAGCAGGGGAATTAAAGGTTATAGGATAAAAGTGGTAGGTGGAGCTGAGTCCATGGCCAGATCATCCAAGATTTCAGTGAATGATGGAGGCTCAACAGGCTGAGTAGCTGACTACTGTTCCCATTTCTTACAATCATAAACAGAGCTGGTGAAAGTAACCAATTACAAAGATACTAAAGATTAAACAAATTAGCAAAACTGATGGGATTTCAAAGGAGAAAATGCAGATTTAATCACTTGGAATGTGATTAGAAAAAAGTGTAATTTTTGAACAATGAAAAGTAAAAAGATATAATCCATGTCCATCCAGAAAAACCATTATAAAGACAAGGACAGGTTTGAGGAAGCAAATGAATGAAATGTTGCCCCTTTTCGTCTAGGGAATCAGCATGTAAGTGGGTAGATGTTTATCCTACATTTGAATAAATGTTTAATTCATACACTGACACTCTTAATTTGTGAGTGTTGCATAAATTCGTTTCAAACCTTTTTACTTTTCAGATTTGGAGATTACTATGTGATAACCTGTGGATCTGCTGTTAGAATTGAGTATTAATCTCTATCCCTGATGCAAATATGGATGTTGGAAATTTTTATATTTGTGCATGGTAATTTTTTTAATGATCCCAATTCTGTGTAACTTTAATTATTTTTATATTTTGCTTCTTTATAGACTGGGAAACTAATCTTAAAGCCCAGACCTCATGTCCAATGACATTCTACATTTGTTCAGTTGCTCCATGAAAAAGTGAAAATGGCCACAAATGCACAAATCCATAGAAGCAGTTTCTCTTTGGGCCAATATTTCAGATTGGTGAAGTTCCCTTGGACAAAAAATTATCAGCAACCAAGGTGGATTTAATGAATCAGGCATTGCCCATCGCAGGTAGTTTTATACAGCGATAAAGTATAGTTTGGGAAGTACTGTATTTGCATCTTAGTCACTTTAATTTATTTTTAAAACTGATAGATTATTGGATTCTTTACAAGTTGAATCATTCATTTTATTATTGATACACTTTTGTAACTTTTGTGAGAGTCTTAAAATCAACATCATGGATTTAAACTTTAAGTTGTTCTCAGAGAATTCAACTGAACTTACCAGGAATTATTCTTGTGATTGTGGCATACCTTCCAGTCTGTTTTTGATTTGCAGGGTTTTTCCATCTGTTGTGAGGATATTATCTTTATTGTTTATCATTACTGTGTGTTGTGAACTATCTGTCTCTGCTTCATTGAGACTGGAGACAAATTACAAATGCTTTTGGTGGTATCTCAAATACTTTGATCTGCCCAATTGTGTCATATTTTATTCATTTGAACAGATGGATTTGTTTTGGAAACAGTTCCATAGAAAAGATTCAAATGTTACTTAATTATGCAAAATTATTTCGAACAGATAGAAGTTAACGTTATCAATCTTTCAGTCATTCATCTCTTGCGTTGCTGTTCAGAATATTTTATGGTTTCTACAATTATCACTATATTTTAAATAACTTGTAAATTTGAATTTTTAAATTTTAAAAGAATCATGCCTTTGTAAATGTTTTCTGGCCATGTGAATTTGTCGGCCTGTGTACATAGCAATAAATAATTTGTATGGAATATTTTTTTCTGCATTGATACCATTAAATGAGCTGATTGTATATTTGAAATACTCCATATAACTAGATGGATATGGGATTTAAGATGTGAAATGCCAAGCGGTTTGCCTGAAATTTTTTTGTGGAAAATATTGTTTCCTCCATTTAGCATCAGGAAGATCGTGCCTATTGCTTTAAGACCCAACCAAAACTTTTTGAACCTTAATGTTTCCTTATTCACTGTATTTTTCCCTTCTTCTGCACTTCATTTTTCTTTCAATTCACTGCTCACTCAGACTCGGTGAAACCTCAGTAAGAGAAGGTTATAATTTATATTTTGTGGAGCTCTCTATTTTTCTCCTAAACAGTTTCCTTTTACTTTCACATTGCTTACCTTTCAATCTATAGAAATTCACATTGATGTTACAGTCATTATGTATATGATTTTACTAATGCTTTTCTTCTCAGCTGCCCTATCTTGATTTTTGCCCTTTTAAACAAAGCTTATGTTGGCCTATCTTGAATTAAAATCTTCATCTTTATAAGTTGCTTTTTAGGTTTGCATAACCATACCGTGGCAATTATTTTTAGCTTTTACCTCCTCTGCACCCTTGATCTCTTACTCTGGATTTGAAGCAGGTCTTAATTTCACCAACACGTGTTTTATGATGTCTTTCCAAAGCACCATTTAACAAAAAAAAACTATTTTCTGCTTTCAGTATAATCAAGTTAAAATTTTAAAGGTTCTGTTGCACACATGATATGACTACAGACTAAATGCAAAGAAAATTGAAGTTGTATTGGGAACTTGTGTAAGAATACAGGCACAAAAAAATTAGGATTTTATTCATTTCTTACCAAGATGAGAAAAAGAGTGGAAAGGACAAGAAGAAACAAATAACTTTTGAGGACATTGGTAGAAAAATAACACATACTCCCAATTAAGTATTTTAACTGCACATTATGGCCTGTTGATCCAAATTCGTTCCTTTACCATATATGCTGTATGACCTGCTGAGTTTCTCCAGCACCTTTGTGTATTCCATTGCAATCACAATGTCCAGAGATTCTCCTGTGTCACTCTCTTTATTACTCCTGTTTCTCTACCTTTTCATGAATCCATTAACTAAGATGTGTTGTCCTCAATCACTTAAATGCTTATTCTAATTTTTTGGGACTATAACTTATCAAATTCCTGTTGAAACTCTGGATATATCTCCTCAACTGGTTCTCCCATCTACTTGTTCTACCTACAAAAAAAAACATTGTCTCTTCAACATAAAATCTGTGCTTACACCATGACAGTCTAATAGCGATTTTTCGAAGTGTGGTGGTACGAATTCCTTAACTACAGCAAGGATTGGAGTAAGTTTTCTGGAAAGGATGTTTGGAAAGTGGAAATCCTTCAAAGGTGAAATTTTCAAAATCCAGAGTTTGTATATTCCTGTCAAGATTAAAGGCAAAATTAAATGGGGAGAGGTGTAGAGCAGGTATAGGCAACAAAGAACAGACTTGGGACTGGTCAGTACTTTGGGGAGACTGCCTTGGGACACCAGGTGCTGCAGGTTTCTGTGAGGGGAGCAAAGTTTTTTGAATATTTTTGATTTTGATAGACTCAAAACAATGCAAACAATACAATCCCTTTCTATAACATACAGAGTCTGCATTTTACCACCCCCACCCCAATACAACTGAGAATACGGTCATATAGATTATACATCAGAAACCTAGAAAAATCCCGGGGGGGGGGGGGGGGAAACCAAGCAGGGTGACTAAATAACAAAAGGTAAGAAATTTTTAATAAAGAGCAAAAAACACATCATCTGTGTCATGTCCTAATTCCTTAATTCCACTCATTTCCCTGCTGGGACGAATTGTTACAGTTGTTGAGCGACCACATAGTGCAGTGGGCTGAACCATTGCCCGTGCTGGTCACCACTCACTCACCTGGCCGGGGGGGGGGCTCATGTAGCACTGTGGGCTGGGTCGTGGCGCACTGAGGAGTTGGATGCTCACCATCCAGGTGGCGCGGGGTTCCTGTCGTCTACAAAGCATGCACCCTTCAGATGGGATGATGTCACTTCTGGTCCTGGGTGTTTGCTGACTAACTCTGTGTTTGGTGAATTCATTCAGTAGCTCGACTGGAATAGTCACTACAATAGCCGAAGCTTAAATCCACAGTCAATATGGACTCAACAACAGCGGCTTAACGCAGTGGGCATTATTTTCCCCCTTTCTGGGCTCACCAGACTCGAGTGTGGCTGAACCAGGCTGAGACAGATGAAGACACAAAGCTTTCACGTATTGTCAGGGTACTGGATGCCACGACAGCAGCTACTACACCTATTCACCACCCCCGGCAGAAAACCAATACACCAGGTTCCGGCATTTCCTCCTGGACACCCTGGAATTAACTAGGCACAAACTGGGCATGCGGCTTTTGAATATGGAGGGCTAGGCGCCTTTTCAACAAAATTCGCAACTGGTCCCACTCCTCCATCAGAGCAACGGTCAAGCTCTTGGCAATCAAATGTGTATGGCATGGACTTGAGATGTTACATAGTGGGCCTGGATGTGTACTCACTGCCAAACTTCCAAATTTCAGCGGCATACCAAAGCACCTCTCCAGTCTTTCCCAGCAGTGTGCCAATGCTTTAAACATATGCATAAAGATCTGGTCGGACCACTGCCAGTGTCTCAGAACATGAGATACACCCTCAAGGTCATAGACCGATTCACACAACGGCCAGAGACCATCCCATTGCCATCCAGCGACGCTGAGACATGCACCAGAGTATTCACTGCCAACTGGATCTCGAGATTTGGAGTTCCCACACGTCACCTCAGATCGCGGAGTGCAGTTCACCTCCGCATTATAGACTGCCTTTGCGTGCTTTTGTGGCACACAACTGTATCACACCACAGCGTACCACCTGCAGTCCAATAACTGTTTTGTGGAACGTTTCCACCAGCAACTCAGGACTGCGCTCAAAGCCCGACTCACCAGACCCAACTGGGTAGGTGAGTTGCCATAGGTTCTGCTAGGAGTGCACACTGCCCTGAAGGAAGACATGCTAGCATCATCCGCAGAAATGGTTTACTGTTCAGTTCTTTCGATTCCAGGTGACATTAACTTTTCATCTGACTCCTGCCCTTCTGATCTGCATATGCTTCAGCAACTTCGACACCACATCACAATTTTTAAAAAAAACAGGTTCCAACACACTGGCATGGTACCTCCAAACAGTATGTGCCTCCAGCTCTCCTCAAACACTGACTTTGTAAAAAAAAAACACTGACTTTGTGTTCGTGCATAGACGGGCCTCAGGAACACCTTTGCAAGGGATGGGATTGTGTACACTTTAGACATTGGGGGACATTCTCAACTGTTTATTATAGACAGACTCAAACTAGCACATGTGGACCCTACTACCCCTATTCACTGCCCCCGGCCAAGGAAGCAAGGGCATCCACCTCAGGCGTGCACAGCTGGTTCATCTCTTTTGGGCGACGATTCTGAGGGGGGTGAGCAGCTGCATGGCTCAGTGGGCTGACCTGTTGCTCGTGCAGCTCACCCAGTGGCTGCACAGCCGCTGGCCTAGTTGCCGCTCACTCACCTGGCTGGGGGGGGGGCACGTGCAGTGCTGCAGGCTGGGTTGTGGCGCACTGAGGAGTTGGGTACTCACCTTCAAGATGGCATGGGGCTCCCGTCTTTTTACTTTAAGACACGCATCCTGCAGGTGAGCTGCAGGCAGAGATGATGTCACTTCTGGTCCCGGGTGTCTAGGCTGGAAGGGATTTAAGAGGAGGTAAATTTAAATAGAGGGCGTTTGCTGACTAATATTGTATCTGGTGAATTCATTTAGTAGGTCTACTGGAATAGTTGTTACACATTACCCATATTTCGAAATTGGTGGGGGGGGGGGGGGTAATAGTCAAATCTGCGTACCAATGCATTTTAAATAGGGTTGTCACACTCTCATGAATGGGCCATATTTTCTAGTTAGATTGTACATGATTTTCTCTGGGGAATGCAACTCTGCATTTCCATATTCTATCACGTGGTATTTAATTGGGAATCAGACTTCCACGTAATCACTATACACTTCCTGACTACCAACAAGATGACCTTTACAAAGTGAATTTGGTACTTGGACAGTCTAAAACTCGCGTTCCTAATATCTCCCAGAAGGTACAACTCCAGATCCTGTGAAAAATCCACTTCTGCAATTTTTTTTCAGTGTGTCCTCCAGGTCCTTCCAGTAGGATCTTACCCATGTACATAGCCAGGTGGAGTGGACAAAGGTTTCAATCTCCATACCACACATAAAGCACATTTCTGAAATTTCTGGCTTTCATTTATGTAATTTTTGTGGTGTGAGGTACAGCTGGTGCAAGAAATTGTTAATGACCCCTGTTGCACTGTCCAGATACAGGTCTTGGCACCACTCTTCATTAATTGTGCCCAAATCCGACTCCTATCTCTCCCTCGACTTGCGTAAGCCTGGCTTCAGGCCCTCACTTTGAAATCTTAGAGATAAATTTACACACATTCCCCTTTTGAATTAGAATCTCCATGTCACCACTATTAGGTAGGGTCATGGATGGTCCCAATTTTTCTCTTAAGAAAAATTTTATTTGCAGATAACAGAAGAATATTCTATTAGACAAATCATATTTGTTCCTCAACTGCTCAAATGATGTCAGCTGCCCTCACATGTAACAATCCTCAATACACCTGATCCCTTTCAGGCACCAGGTGCCCAGGATTTTATTATCCAGAGTCAAGGGTATTAAATGATTGAGTCAAAGGCATTTTGGGAGATATCCCCACCTTCCATCCAATACATTAAGTTATTCTTTGCCATGTCTGAAGTATGAGCTTTAATTTGGGGTTATCCTTTTTCTTTGAGAATAATTTGATATCTGACTTTTGTATAAATTCTCCTGCTATACATATATACCAATTTGTACCCATGGTGTGTGTGTGTGGGGGGGGGGGGGGGGTTGTCTCCCTCTTGATAAACCTTGCCTGGACTTCTCAGTAATTTTTTAAAAAATCAGGTAATTTTAACCCCCTCCCCCCACCCTCGCCCCCCCATTGTAGTCCCATATCAATTATTCCATGGAGATTCTAGCCACTTTACTGCTCTGCAGGAACTTTCTTACACATTCTTTGAGCATCTTTAAAAAGCCCTAGGGCAATGAAATGGGTAATGATTAAAAAAGATACTGGAGCCTTGGCATCACCTTCTTTCTGACACGGTGTCCACCAGGGTTATGGGCAGAGTCCTCCATCTAGCAAGGTCCTCCTCAATCTTCCGGAGCAAAGGAAGATGATTAAGTTTGTATAAGTTACCTAAATCTTTGCCATATTTTATCCTCAGATATTTAATGCCTTCTTGCAGCCACTTAAATGGACTTCCCTGTTGATATTGTCTATAATCCTCATTTGTCAATGGCATAATCCTACTTTTGTCCAGATTTGCCTTGTACCATATTTCTCCAGTGTGGTCCTTAGTCTGGCCTACGACCCTGTCTCCAGAGACCTGTCAAATATACTAACACATTGACAGCAGAAAGATTGATTTTGTGTTCTATCTGACCCACCATGAACCCCTTTATGTCTGGATCCTGCCATATGGCAGCTCAATGGCTCGTATGAACAGTGCTGGAGACAATGGATAGACCTATCTTCTGGACCTGCTCAATGGAAACACTGGAGACATCTGTCCATTTGTAATAATTTTAGCTTGAGGTTTATAGTAGTGTCCTCATCCAATTAATAAATGTTTGACCCAATCCAAATTTCTTGCAGTGGACAAAGAATTTCATGTATGTTACATTCTAAATGTTGTATTATGTGACAATAATGGAATCTTGACCTTGCAGAGGATTAAAAAAAATGCAAGATAAGACAAGAAGGAAATCAGGAGGGAAGCTGAGAGAAGTGAGATATTCCCTCGAACCTTGAGGGAGGCTTGTGTAGAAATTGCAGGGGCTGTGGCAGAAATAATTAAAATGTGCTGAGCCACAGGTGTGGTGCTGGAGGATTGGAGAGCAGCTCATATTCTGTTTAAAAAAGGATCCAAAAGTAATCCAGGAAATTATAAGACAGTGAGTCTGATGTCAGTAGTAGGTAAATTATTAGAGGGTGTTCTAAGAGATCAAATGAACATGTATTTAGATAGACAGGGACTGATTAGGAAAGTCAACATGACTTTGTGCATGGTCGATTATATTTTACCAATGAGTTTTTGGGGGAAGTTGCCAGGAAGGTTAATGAAGGATGTTGTCACATGGACTTGGGTAAGGCCTTTGACAAGGTCCTACATGGGTGCTTTGTCAACAAGGTTCAGATGCTTGGTTTTCATGGTGTAGTAAACTGGATTCTACGTTGGCTCTATGGGAGAAGGCAGAGAGTGATAGTGGTTAATTGCTTCTCAGGCTGGACTAGTGGTATGCCTCAGGGATCAGTGCTGGAACCAATGTTCTTTGTCATCTATATCCATGATCTGGATGATAACATGATCAATTGGATCAGCAAGTTTGCAGATGACAAAGATTGGAGCTGTCATGGAGAACGATGAAGGCTTTCAAAGCTTGCAGAGGGATCTACACCGGTTGAAAATGGCAAATAGAATTTAATGCAGACAAGTGTGAGGTGTTGCATTTTGGAAGGATAAACCGAGGTAGGACACGGAGAAGTGTGGAAGAACAGGGGGATTGGGAATACAGTTTCATAATTCCCTGAAAGTGGTGTCATGGGTATATAGGGTTGTAAAGGAGCTTTTAGCATTTTAACCTTCATCAATCAAAGAATTAAGCATAGGAGTTGGGATGTTATGGTAAAGTTGTCCAAGAATTGGTGAGGGCAAATTTGGAGTAATGTGTGCAGTTTTGGTCACCTAACGACAAGAAAGATACCAGTAAGATTGAAAAAAATGCAGAGATTTATGAGGATGTTGGTCGGACCAGGTACTGAGTTATGGGAAAAGGTTAAACAGATAAGGAGAATCATGAAGGGAGATTTGATAGAGGTATTCAAAATGACAAGGGGTATTAACAATAAATGTAAGTAGGCTTTTTCTACTGAGGTTAGGTGAGATACAAAACAGGACATGGGTTAAGGGTGAAAGGGGAAATGTTTAGGGGAACTTCTTGACACAGAGTAGTGGGAGTGTGGAATGAACTGAAAGCTGAAGTGGTCAATGTGTGCTCCGTTTTAACATTTAAGAAGAATTTGGACAGGGGTCAGGGTGGGAGGGGTGTGCAGGGCTATGGAGTAGGTGCAGGTCAGTGGGGTGAGGCAGATTAAGAGTTCGTCACGGACTAGAAGGGTCTGCTTTCTGTTCTGTGATGTTCTCGGGGTTTAAGAAAGTCTGCAGATACTGGGATCGAGTGCAATACTCGAAACCTGCTGGAGAAACTCAGCAGGGCACGAAGTAAAGGGTAACCGATGTCCTGGGTTAGATCCGACGGAAGGAGCAGGTCCGAAACGTGGGTCCATCCTTTCCTTCCCACGGCTGCTGCGTGCCCTGCTGAGCGTTTCTCTTGCACTCGTGCGTCCGTGGCCCTTCGTGGGTGATTTGGTTCAGTTCGTAACAGGCTGATTCGATGGCATCACTTTAAATGTATCCAAACGCCACTGAGTCAAATCACCGGAGCTGATTCCCCCATCGGGCTCCGTGCTCAGCGATAACTGTTGACGTTATGCAGAACGGGCAATGAAGACCCCGTGCGTGCACTTGGCCAGCAAACCTGCTTCATTGCAAATCAGAAGCGCTTGCGTCCTTGTGCAAGCGGCCACTTCGGCTGCGTGTCTCCTCCCCGGTCGTGACGTCCAGGCGGCCGCCGGCCCCCCCCGACGTGGAGTGCGCGTGGTCCGGGGCTTGAGCTGGACGGCCAGCGTTGGTGGACTTGATGCAAAGCGAGGGTCGGACCGAAAGGGAAGCAACATGGGCAAAAGGAAGAACAGCAAATTTGCTCGGTCCCAGTTTTCCCCGCTTGGCCAGTCGAATAACCCCAGCAGGAGGCTGGTGGTGGAAGAGGAGGAGGAGGAGGAGGAGATGGGAGAGGAGGGGGACGTCTCGCCGCCCGGAGATTTACTTGAAAAAGTAAGTGTAGAAGCTCTACTCCTGGAGTTGATGATCCCTCCCCCAAACACCTTATTACTTCGACCTCATTCATTTTGAAGCTTGGCATCTGCGCCACCCCCCCCCCCCCCCCCCACCTGGCGTGAAAAGCGGCGTTTGGAGCAAAGGTCTGAGTCTCCTTCAGTTTTGGAGGAGAATTGAGCCAAAAGCGGTCTGTCCCAGGTTGGGTTGGGGTTGGGGTTGGGGTGGGGGGGCTTGCCATGTGCTTTCGATTTAGGCCCTGGGACAACTCTTGGATTTTAATTTGATGTTGGGAATTTTTAAAAAAAGTTTTGAGAGTTATCGGAGGCAAGAGTCCAAAATAAAAGTTTGAATATGATGGGAGAGTTTGCACAAGTTGCTGTTTGTATTCGGGGAATCTTGGCGGCGTGTTGAGTCAGGAAGTCAGAATAACTTTCTTCAAACCTTTATTCTCATCGGATTGTCCAACCCGCCTTCTCTAGTCCTCGGTGCAAAAACACGCAGACACACCACCAGATAGAACACACATACAGACAAATAATACTATACAGGACAGGTATCTTATCTATTTTTTTAAAAAAAGTACCACTTTGTACTGAGAGTGTCGGATCCTTTGGCTAGTCCATATTCTCACTGCCCCATGGGAAGAAGCTGTTCCTCAACCTGGAGGTGATCTCATCCTATGACCTAAACACCAATTCTGATCATTGAAAACCAAGATGAACATGAAGTATCAATATCAGGGTGCTGCTATTTGGTGAGATATTAACAGGGATGACATTTGCTTTCCCAATGCTAAATTATGGAATTGTCTGCCTCCATAATGCCGACCAGGCAGTCGGGTACAACCGAGTTCAGGGTGTGGGGAGAGATGGAACTGGATGTTGCTATATACGGTAGCAAAGATGACCCTTTGCCTTTCGGCAATATCATTAACCATGAGGATATGAAAAGAAGAAAGTGTGGAGTGAAATTGAGGTGTACGCTCTGGGGACAAAAACACTTGAAATGTGCTGTTAATGTTTAAAACTCTTCAGTGCCATTGAACTAAGTCAAAGTCGTCGCTGAGCAAGGAGTTGGGCAGAAATGTCACTGTGAAACTAGAAAGGGAAAGGTTGATTGACTTTGCATAATAAAAACAAAAATTTACTGAATGCACTTCCAATAACCAGAGATTTCCCTTGCCTGAAGCAAAATATTTTCTGATTGCCCTCTATTGCAATCTGATGGGTTGATACAAATGTTTACACAACAATGTTCAGCTTAAAGTACAAGACCATGCAACATTCAGCCCTTTGAGTCTGCTTTGCCATTTGCCATTTCAAATCATGGCTAATGTATCTTTTCAAAGCTATTTTCCTGCCTTCTCCCCATACCTTTAATTCCTTTCCTAATCAAGAACCAATCTACTTCCAGCTTGACTTCCATAGCTGTCTGTGGCAATGAATTCCACAGATTTGCCACCCTCCACCTGAAGAAATTTCTTCTCATCTTTGTTCCAAAGGGATGTCCTTTTATTCTGAGGCTGTGCCCTCTGGATTTGGAGTATCCCACGACTCCACTCTATCTAGCCTTTCAATATTCGATATGTTTCAATGAGATTTTCTCCCCTCATCTTTCTAAATTTGTGAGTACAGTCCCAGAGCCATTAAATTGCTCAAATGTTAATCATCTCATCCCAAGGACTGATCTTGTATACCTCCTCTGGACCCACTCCAATGCCATTGCATCCTTCCTGTAAACTTCTACCGGTATACCATGGAGAGCATTCTGGCTGGTTGCATCATTGCCTGGTATGGAGGGGCCAACTTTCAAGACAAGAATTAACTCCAGAGGGTTGTTAACTTGGCCTGCAGCTTCACGGACACCGGATTTCACTCCATCGAGGATATCTACAGGAGGCGGTGTCTTTAAAAAAAAAAAGCAGCTTCCATCCTCAAAGATCCCCACCACCCAGTCACGCCCTCTTCACTCTAATACCATCGGGGGGGAGGTGGGGGGGAAGGTACAGGAACCTAAAGACGAGCACTTAACAACACAAGGACAGCTTCTTCCCGCTGCCATCAGATTTCTGAATAATCAGTGAACCAAAGACACTGCCTGACATTTTGTGCATTATTGTTCATGGCAATAAATTCTGATTCTGCTATGCGTCCCAAACCTGCCCTCAGTCCTTAAAATGTGATCTGTTAAATGCCTTGTGAAGCCTCAGCATTATATTTTTGTTATATTTTGGTCCTCTTGAAATGAGTGCTAACATTGCATTTGTCTTCCTTTCTACCGACTCAACCTGCGAGAATCCTACATGAGGGCTCCCAAGTCTCTTTGATCTATTGCTTTCAGAATTCCGTCCTGTCTGATTATCTCGTCATCTTTGCTTTTATGTTTTCCTGTGCTCATAATCGGAGTTTGAGGTGGATTGTTGGATAACTTGCACCCAGCAATAAAACGTGTGTGTGTGTGTGTGTGTGTGTGTGTGTGTGTGTGTGTGTGTGTGTGTGTGTGTGTGTGTGTGTGTGTGTGTGTGTGTGTGTGTGTGTGTGTGTGTGTGTGTGTGTGTGTGTGATGTGTTCACGCATTACTGAAAACCGTTAATAATAAAATTGACTCTGGGGTAGCAGCGGACTGGCGCAAAACACCAAAAATGAGGAGAGCACCTCCATTGAGAAGGAGAAGCAGAGGAGATGACCCTACAGGACTGTGACAACAGCAGCTGACTAGCAAGGGGGCTCAGCAGCTGAAGGACCCACACAGGCTGCGGTTTGCTGGAGACTTACTCATGGGAACCAGGTATCAGTATTGGAACTGGAATCCTTGAGGGTGCTGAGGGACAAGATGGGCTCCAAAAGGGCCTCGGGCACTGGTCGTGCTGGAAGTTTGGGTCTGGAGCTCTGGTTACCAATGGATCGACCAGGGGTCTGTGTGGTTGCAGAGGTGGCATGAGCCTCAGTGGGCCCTTTCAAACTGCCATGGTGCCTGGTTAGCGCCCCAGTTTCACAGCAGTTAGAAAAGGTCTGACACGTTCAACCCCGTCGGAATCCAACTAGGTCCCTGGCCTACCTCGTAGTCAGGGAACCCAGTTAAACTTACCTAGGTCTCATCCACAGGTGATTTGAAAACAAAAGAGGCTGACCCCCTTATTCTGGTGACGTCAGCACTTCCGTGTGTGTGTCACTGGGCAGCTAGCATTTGAACATCTCGCAGAACTTCCGGTGAGTACGTGACGCATCCTTGCGGGGGGCGGGATTTCCTCCTTAAATTCTCGGGTTGGCGATTTAATGGGTTGATTCCCCCTGCAATTTAAAAGGTGCACCTTTGCCCCATTAATTGCACCTGGGTCCCTGGAGGGCTACCCAGGTGCTGGAGTTTAAGAGGCTAGTATCTCTGAAGGGATTCTCTCTTTGAACCTTTGGTCATGAGGAGGAGAGAACTATTTCAATGTGAGATATCTGGTGGTGGTGCAGTAATTAGTGCTGAATTCTCACAGCTGCAGAGAGCTGAGCTTGGATGTCATCTGTGCAGCATTTGCACATTCTCTCCGCGATCACATGGGCTTACTCGGGGTGCTCCAGTTTCACCGAGTCACGTTGGTATGCTAATTGGCTACCATAATCTCCCCTTTCGTGTAACTTCATAGCAAAAAAAAAACAGGTTGAAGGGGAGTTTATCAGCATATTTGTAAAGGAATAAATTTGGGGTTCAGGGAATGAGGAGGAGGAAATGGGATTAATGGATTGCTCTATTGGGAGCTACAATAGACTTGATGGGCTGAATGGTTTCACGTGTCATCAAAAGATTAGGAATAGTTTAGAGAATTATGGGCCACACACAGGCTCATGGGACAGCTCAGGCCAGCATTTTAATTGGCATTGTGATGAACTCTAAGGACTCAAAAACCAGCAACAACAGAAATTCACCAAGACAATGGTTACTTAAACAAAATTTGTTTTTATTTTCTTAATACAGAATAAGATCAATATTTAACTTATCACTATTAAGTTACCTAGCCCCCTCCCCCCTTCTAATTCTAAGCACGTGTGTGTATGTGTGCGTGCATTCAAGATGGTTCTTTTTCACAGTCCAGTCCTTTACTGTTCACGTCTCCAGGTTTTCTGGTATCAGGCAGTTTTCAGTGCTGTGCACAGAATTAAACAGTCATTACATTCAACAGGCTCTGGTGCCTTAACTTAAGTTGTTACCAGTCAGGAAGGTCTTTGGTGGGTTTGTTGTTTGTTCGACAAGCAAACTGATTTCCTCCAATCGTGAACCGGTGTTTTTCTGAAAAAATGTGCCGCCTTCCAGGTTACCGCTTTTCCCCTAGTTCACAAGAAACACAACAACCAGCCATGACAGAAGTTTCGAATAGGCTGAAGTCTTGAAATGGGGTCTTTAGCAGGCTTTTCACTTTCCCAGCCTTTCACCAACTGCAGCAGCTTTTTATTTCTCTCCCTCTCTTTTTCTGTTTCTCTAATGTGATGTTTGCTTGTGATGTGACCTAAACTACCTAATCTCATTCCCCCTTTTAAACATATTTTATTAACTTGCAGCGTGAACGAGTTGCGTTGAGTGTCTGGAAAACTCTGAATAAACTAAATCAGATTCTGAGCAATTGCCTCTGACAGAGGAGATCCACGAGACTCGTACACCACCTCACTTGTATGTTAATGATGCTGATACTGACGGATCGTCTTGTTCAGATGATTTTTTTTTAAAGCAAGACTCAACATTTATTTAGGTATTTTGATTAGTCGAAGTTTCTCAGAACCTGATAAGTAAGATTACTTACTTCCATGCATTTCCTGGCTAATGAAAATTTGATAACCTGGTCTTCCACACGGGAATTGTGCATTCAGTTTCCTCCTGTGCAATAATATTGAGGTCTGACTTTGCATCACGTGCAATTTGCACACCAACACAGAAGAGCACATGTTAGAGTCTGAGGGGGCAACAGAAATAAAGGACTCTCCACCATCATCTCGGGTGCTTTGAGAGAAGGGCAGTAACTGTAAGGTTGCCAGCAATATCCAGATTATAAAAATGATTTAAAAATTTCCATTGTATCTGGCCTGTTTTTTTTAAATCATGCTGTTGTGAATCGTGGGAACTAGAAAGTAATGGCAGTTAATGATGCTGAATTGAACAAGGTGTCCACATTAGTTTCTAATTTGTATTTGTGATCTAAAGGGCTCCTGCTTGGCTTAGATTGGCCCAGTAGCATCATTGACACTGTTGCAGTTTGGACAGTATGAATGCATAGCTTGCCACCGACCGCAGCATTGTTCTGTTTAATAATATCTAAAATGAAGCTTACAAGATAGGATTTCCCTTTGGTGATAATGTTCTGAAGTGCTTTACATTTACGGCAACACAGTTAGAGTAGTGGTTAGTGCAATGCAGTAACAGTGTCCGTGATCAGGGTTCGAATCTCTCATTGAGTTTATACCTTCTCCCCGTGTCTGCGTGGGTTTCCTCCGGGCACTCTGGTTTCCTCCCACCCTTCAAAACGTACCAGGGTTATAGTATAATTGCGTATAGTTGGGCAGCATGGGCACCTGTGCTGTATGTCTAAATTTAAAATATAAAATCAGTCTGATCAAATAGCTATTACAAATTCACCAGCTTTAATCTTGATTCAAAAACAATTACTAGACGTTTGTCTAATCTGATGCATTTTTTAATAAAAAAAGAAAAAAATGTATACCTTCAACCAATTGAAGCCCAGATGATAATCAATTTTGTTTTATAAAGCAAGTTTTCAACTTTTTGTCATGGATGTTATTTGCAGTCTAAATTAATAATTGTAGAAAGCTTAACTTTTTATTCCTGGTGAAAAATAGTTGCAGAATTTTTATTAACTTGTCCTTTTCTAATACACATGGAAGCTATCTTACCGAATACAATCTGAAAGAATTCCTGTGTTAAGATCAGTCAACGTTAAGTTTCGATTATATAATCAGTAAGATTTTCATTTAAAAGTTGCTTCTAAGAGCAAAGGAATGTTAAGACTCTAAGTGGGAACACTATCATTTTAAAGAAAGGTTACCACAATAAACTCTGTGTATTGGCTCAGAAAACACCCAAACAAAATGTCACTATTTTTCTGTGGATCGCTATAAATGAGGGTCCATTGTGCAAATAGCCAAGTTTAATTCATTTTTTCTGCCATGATGAACTAAAATTCCTTCCTTGTAGTTACAGTGTGTGTCTCCTGATGTTCGAGAATTAGCCTGTGCAAGTATTTCAAAACTTGTCCAGGAGAAAAAGATGATCCCTTCATTTCTGCAAAAAGATGTCATTCGATGTTTGGGACCAATGTTGCTTGATCCCAGTGTTGGTGTCAGGGAGACAGCTGCTGGTGCGCTCAGGTTAGTGCTAAATGATTGCAGGCATCAAATCAAATTGTTTTTTTTAAACAATTAATATGAAATATTTTATTCAAACAAGTAAGAATATGAATGTTCCAAATTAAACAATTATAAATTCCAGTTTCTTGAAAAAAAAATTGTTGGCTGTTAACATTTTAACAACAAATCTCTCTGTCTTAAGTGGGCTTTGTGGAGCAATCCATGATGTGAGCCTACACAGGCAAGACCCTCAACTCTTTCTCTGATATATCGACGACTACATTGGGGCTGCCTCATGCACCCTAGATGAGCTTGTCAACTTCATCAACTTTGTGGCCAACTTCCACCCTGATGTTAAACTCAACTGGTCCATCTCTGACAACACTTCCTCACATCCTGCCCCCTGCAAGGATTCCATCTCCTTCTCTCAATTTCTCAGTCTTCACCGCATCTGACTCCAAGATGAGGTCTTGTAGTTCAGATCTTTGGAAATGTCTGCCTTCTTCCACAAACGTGGCTTTGACTCCACCACTATCAACTCAGCCCTGCTCATCTTCCCTGGCCCCCTCTCCCTCCAGATGCAACAAACATAGAATTCCCCTCAAACTCACCCACCAGCCTCTGCATCCAAGATATTTTGCGCTGGAATTTCCAGCACTTACTACGGGATCCCACCACCGTATACATTTTTGCTTCTCCTCCCCTCTTGGCGTTCCGCAGGGACCACTCCCTCTGCAATTCCCTTGTGCACTCATCCCTCCCCACCCATCACATCCCAGCACCTTCCCCTGTGCCCACAGGAGGCGCAACACTTGCACCCACACCTCCTCCTTCACCATGGTCCGGGGCCCCAAACAGGCCTTTCAAGTGAAGCAACACTTCACTTGTACATCCAGAGGACTTAATTTACTGCAGGTGGTGCACCCTTTGTGGCATTCTCTACATTGGAGAGACTGGTCACAGACTGGGAGATCACTTCGCTCAGCACCTCTGCTGTGTTTGTGACCTCCCAGTGGCAAACCATTTCAATTCCGAGTCACATTCACACATCTGTCCATGGTCTTGTGATCTATCAAACCCTGACCACCTGCAGATTGGAGGAACCACATCTTGTGCTTCTTCTGGGCACCCTCCAGCAAGATGGGATTAACTGCTTTCCATTAAACCTGCTCGCCTTTTCTTTCCCCTCCCCTTTTCCTGTCTTTCCAGTTCTTCCACCCCCCCTGCCATCCCTCCTCCCCCTCATTGCTGCTGTCCCCTCCCTCCTTTCTCCACCTATCATATCCTGCCTTTGCCAACCCACATTCTCACCCCCCCCCCCCCCCCACTTTTTTTGGAGAACTGCCGGCATTTTCTCATACTTTAATGAAGTGCTCAGGCCCTAAATGTCGGTTTTGTATCTTTACTTTTGCTACATAAAGGAAATTGTTGGACCTGCTGAGCTTCTCCCGCATTTTGTATTTTTTACGTCAACCATGGAGTCTATGGATTTTTGTTATTTACTTTCAGCAACAAATGTATTGTCTTCCGGTATAGTCATCTTAAATCATAAGGAATGATACTTGTCAACTTCACAATTCTATTTGTAGATCAGATGGGAAGATTTTTTTGAAGGGAAGAGTAAAATTGTCATTTTAATTTTTAAGGCTTTTTTTTAAAGTGCTATTTAAAAACTGGAGCAACTAATATCTGCTTGCGTTTCTCCAGCACTTATTATATTGCCCTACAATCACAGCATCTGCAGACTTTTCCTGTTTAACTGGCAAGTTATAGGAATTATTAAAAACACAAAAATGCTGTAGGGACTCAGCAGTTCACGCTGCATCATTAGGAGGCAAAGATGTATAACCAATGTTTTGAGCCTGAGCCCTTCTTCAAGGCATGAGCAAAAAGCAGACAGGTGTCTGAATAAAAAGGCTGGTGGAGGAAGCCTTTGTGGCCTCCTCTACATTGGAGAGACTGGACGCAGACTGGGAGATCACTTCATTGAGCGCCTTTGTTCTGTCTGTTGCAATAGCGGGGATCTCCCGGTTGCCACCCATTTCAAATCTTCACCCCCATTCCCATGCTGACATGTTTGTCTCTGGTCTCATGCACTGTCAGACTGAGTACCTGCAAATTGAAGGAACAACGCTTTGTGTTCCATCGGGGCACCCTCCAACCAGACGGCATTATCATCCGCCTTCAGTTTCTGTTAGCTCCCCATCTCTCCCCTTCCTTCTCCCTCTCTGTCCCTCCTCTTCCCCCATCCCTATGTTTCCACTCATCTAGCTATGACTCTCTCTCCTTTCCTCCAGCTCTCCATTCACAAAGCTACACCCCTGACCTTGCTCACCTTTCCTCTCATTCTTCCATCCATGTCTAATAATGGTTTTGTCTGTTGCCCTGTGCTCCGACCCCTGCCCTTCCTTCCTTCCTGCTCCAACCTTTTTTGATTCGGGCACCTGCCTGCTTTCTGCATATACCTTGAAGAAGGGTTCAGGCCCGAAAGGTTTACCTTTACCTCCTACGGACGCTCTGTGACCAACCGAGTTCCTCCAGCATTTTTGTGTTTTTACAACAATCACACTGATTACAAACTTGAGTTTCACCAATAAGAATTTTCTCTTCATGACAGAAATCTTAGCGCATGTGGAGGATATGATGTTTGTGATGAGATGGTGAACCATGATGTTTTGACCCCCCTTGCTGCACTGCTGAAGGAGGTAAATTCTTCATGTAAAAAAAACTAATTCTACTTGATGGTGTGGTTTTGTCATTTTTTTTCCCCATGAAGACTTCTTACTGTGCTAACATCTGAAAATGTAAGGAATATTATTCATTGGCCTTTATGTCAATGCCTGGAAGGAGGGTGGTGTTTCACAGGTGTTATGTGTCCCTACTATAATCTGCACAATTGAGAATGGAAAACTGCTTTGTGGAAAAATGTTGAAAAGCTTATTCTTTGATTCAGACTCTGCCTTTTGAACCAATTGACAACTTTATACAATTTTGCTCTTTGTGCAAAGAAAGAGTTGGTTTTGTTTCTTGTCGGCAGTGTTGTAAAGGATTAGATACTGATGTGGTCAACCCTGAAAATAAGCAAGCCTCTGATAAAAATCTCATAGAAGATGTATCCAATGAGGCCATCCACCTTCTCTGGAATTTGTGGTGAGTTTGTTCATCTTTTGTTTCAAACGTTAGCTATGAACAAAGTTAAACAAGTCTGACTATGATTGGCATTTACGCAAACAATTTTCAGGGCCTACCTGCTTTTTTTTCTCAAACATTAAGGCTCAGGCCTGAAACATTGTAATGTATAGTTTGTTACATAAAGAATGCTGAGCTCTGAACAAAATCTAGTTTTTGCAGTAAATCATTAAATATATCTGAGCAGAACCGATGACATCAGTGATAACTTTTGGTAGAAATTACATTTCATTTCCTATGAATTAATTATGCATTCTAATAAATTATTTAATAATTTGTAACGAAATACTGTAATTGGAATACCCGAGCTGGGGGGTAAGGTACTTGACCTGTTTTGAGAATGGGAGAAAAATGGGTGTGTTGATGACTACTTTCCATTTATTGATCTCCGGATAAAAAAAAAATTGTGGATAGCACAGTGGCATCACTAGGGTTGGTGTCACCCAGTTTGGCAATTCATTGTGTCACCCAACCCACCACCCCGTCCCTCCCCCAAAGACCCCCTCTTGTACCAGACCATGCAGAATCCTTAGTAATATTTTTTGAACTAATGTAAATCGTAATTCCCTTACATCACAGAATGTAACGGCCATAGTCGTGAGATAAACAACTCGCAAAATTAAAATGACACCTTTAAATTACAATATCATAAGTTTAACAAATACTAATTACCACAATATTGTAGCTAAATCACCAGAAAATTTGACAAAAGCAGCGACTATAAAAACCCCAGTAGTGCGTGCAGATGAAACCACGTGATTCCAAGCGTCATTGTAATTGGGTAATCACGACGGCTCTGACCAGAGCGCATTAGAAAGTTCAAAAAGTTCATTAGCATTGTGTTTTAGCCTTTTAGGTATATTGATATATAAGCTGGGCTTACAAAAATGTTTTTGTTGTTTATAACTCACGACAAGAATATTTTTATAAAAATAATAAATTTCTGCTGAAACACTGCACAAAAATTTTAGACAGTTATTTTAGTGTCCCCCACCCCCGATGGTGTCACGCACCCCGCCAATAACACAAGTTGGGTAGCACGCACGTGGTTTTCAGATCAATGTTCTTGTTCCAGGCATCTTTGAAACAACTCAGTGGAATACTTGCTAATGCCTGAGCTGGACAGTAATGGGTAATATTCAGACACCTAAACCACAAAAAGTATTTCTTCCTGTTTGGTTACCAGTTGTCTCATTATTCCCCAACCGCACTCCATGTCTAAGTCTCCAAAAGACCATGGTGGGGAGGGGAGTGGGGTCCTTTGCTCTCCTGCCCAAATCAAGACCTCTGCCTTGCTCATTCTCCCCCTTCATCCTCCCATCTTCCCCTTGCATCCACTGCCCTCCTTTGATCACATAGCTCTGAACCACCCTTGACCTGTTTCTCTGTCGCTCTCTTGCACTCTCTCTTGCTCTCTCCCCTAACCTCTCATTCTACTCTGACCTTTCTCTCTCTTTCTCTCCCCTCCCCTCCCCCCATGGCCTCCCTCCACTCTGAACCCCTCTCCCCTCTGTCACTCTCCCTCCTCTGATTCCCCCACCCCCTCCCCTGACCCTGTTATGCTGAGAAAAAGTATCAGATTTGGTTCACAGAGAGACTAGTGTGGACACAAGGGTTTGCAATCGCACACAGATTTTATTAACACCCAACAGCATGGGAAAATCGTAACGGGAATAAAACAAGCACAATTCATAAAAGATGAGAGGTCAAGGTTAAACAGTTCACAGTGACTAATTTACACAGGTGGTGCTGACATTCGCACACTATAAGCAGGGGTAGTACACACCCTCCCTGATAGATGGAAGGCAGCTCTGGCACAAACAGTACCCACAGGGGTATACGCACACTCCTGGACCCCTGATCATTGGGAGGTGCAGCTCTACTGCAAGTATCGATCGATAACAATTTGAACTATAGTGATACCATGGCTTACCTTACCTGCGACCCTTCCAAGAAACGTCCACAGTAGTGACCTGGCATGGAATGGTGACTGGGGCTATCACCATGAGGCAGAGGGAGGGAAATGTTCTCTCTGCTGGTGCTAAATACACCACTAATCTGTGTGTCTAGCCAATGGTGATGCTGAGTGATTTGAATTAGCCAATGGTAAGGTGTGCACTAATTAGTGGTCGGAGTCCAACCTTGACTGACAGGTGGTGTGACTTCCGAATACATTCTAGACTGGGAGGGATGTATTGAGGGGGGGGGGGCACATTTCCTCCACACACAACATTCCACCCCTCGGAAGCTACATCACTCTGGAGTTATTATGATGCCAATCAATGACTTATGTACATGTAATAACTTAAATAAAAACAAAAGGATGTGTTTTTATATATAAAAAAAGAAATTTAAAACAATAAAAATCAAGCGGATCAACATATACACAAGTGACTTCCAAATGCTGAACAAGGCATATAATCATATTCAATGAGAGCACCTCACCAGTGCCCCCCCCCCCCCCCCCACCCAACCCGACCAAAGTGGGCCGCTGTGTTACTGATGGAACAGGGTGCTGTCAAAACTGTTCCCAGTGTCAGAGGGGAGGGTAGAAAAAGAAATTTGTTTCGTTACCAGCTTGTATACCCAGTTTCTCTGGCTTGGCTGGCAAATGTGAGCACCCTTACCACCAATGTTTGCGAGCAGACCATGCAAGGTCATCCATCAGGTGCCAGAGCCCCCTCCTGGCTTGCATATCCCATGCCTTGGCCTCAGGCTTGAGTGCTCCCTAAACACAGAGCCCAGGTGCCCATTGCCATGCTATCCTGTGGTGAGGCAAGGAGAGCTGGCCAGCAGTCATGTATCCAGGTGCACATGGAGCGCTACGTTTGTCTGGGGTGTCGTTTGGCATCAGGATGCTGTTCCTGCTTGCGTCCTCTTCAAACGGGTGCCACAAGTGCCTGTGTGGATCCCTGTAACAATAACCAGGAGGAGTCAGGACTGAAGGCTAGCTAATTTAGTGTTTTTAAATAAAAGCCCCCACCCCCATCCCATTTTCTGTTAATGTGAGTTCTGGGGTGACACTGTCACTAGCCATTTTCATAATGCAGGTGACCCTACTTTGTCACAGTGAAATTCCTGGGAATTCAGGACCTCCCGAGCCTTTCAAAGCGCAGTCCAAATTGATGATGCGTTACGCTTCTTCTTCCCCCACCCCACCAACGGCTTCCTGCCCATGCACCTCTCCCCCCCCCACCACGCTTCAGCATATTGCAACGGCGGCACAATGCTGGATGAATGGCTGACTTCATTTCCCATAATCCCTTGCACAGCTGGAACCACTCTGGGAAATCCAGCTGTGTGAGGGATTATGGTTAACAAAGATGGCCATTCATCCTGCATTGTGCTGCCGTCACGACCTGCCGAAGTGGCTCACTGTTGTCAGGAGCGCTCATGTCCGCATGAGAGAGAAGGGAATTGGGAGCCCCTCATCTCCCAACTGAAGCAGTAGGAGACGTTTGCCTGGCAGCTTGTGGGGTCGGTCTTCTCACCCATTTAGCCCCTTACCTGTTTAGTCTTGGGGCTCTATTATCTCACAGTGACCACCTACATGCCCACCTGAGGTTTCCCCCATTTTCGGCTCCCTAGGTGGGATGCCCTTGTGGCAGACGTGGGACTGTCTGGACACTGGTCGGGCTAGTAAAGTCTTAGGCACACACCCCCACCATTTGTCAATCCCCTTCTAAAATGTCTTCCTCCTCATGGCTTCCCCTCTTCCATTGTTGGAGTCCTTTCATTTATTCATTTCCCATACTTCTGTTCTTGCCTCCACACAGAATAGTGATGGAGTTCCCTTGATCCTTGACTCTCCACCTATTACCATCCACAGCAAGCATTATTTTTTGCCACATCCACCAGCTCTAACAGGATTCCATCACCAGCTGCTTGCTTTATCTTATTTCTGCTTTCTACAGAGACCACTCTCTCAGTGAATCTCTGGTCAACCCCTCATTTTCTTGTAAACGTAGGAGGTACAGATTCAGATTCCAGCAGTTGGCTATCTCTTATCTGGGACTGTTATTTGTTGGGTTCTGCTAGGATTGATGCTTCTGTGATAAGATGCTTGCATGTAACGTGCATCACATTTTTTTATAATTAAATGTACATTATTTTGCTACAAATAGTTTTTTTCTTGACTGCATTTAATCTGTGCTGGAGAGAAATATGCCTGACGATGTGGTATCTTATTCTGTAAGACTAATTTGATGGGTGGTTGGGGTGGGGGGGGGGGGGGTAGATTTGTATGCAAAATGGAGGAATCTTAACTAAGGAAAGATATTGTAATATGATTGGGCATTTTTCTTTTGCTTTCTAAGTGAAAGCAGCAGCAGGGCAGTATCCATCTTCAACAAAGAAGGTTTATTGGATATCTGTATTCTATGCTTGAGACGGTTTAACAACAACATAGAATTGGCCATTTCTGCAGGTGGGTATATTCCATTAAAATTAAATGCACGTGGATAAAGAACTTCAGCTATTTGTTTTTTTAAGTTCTTCATGCTACATCATCTTTTAACTCATTGTTTTAATATTTCTATTGGTAGATTTTGACCACTTTAGAAAAATGGAGGCAGTTCAGTTATTATTTGGTACTACAGTAAAATCCCAGTTATCTGGGATTCTAGTAACTGCCAGCCTCAATCAGCTGGCAAAAAAAATCACAGAAAATAAATATAGGTTTAAAAAAAAACAAAGTTTAAAATTGGTGCCCCTGAATGGTTAGTTCGCCAATCACAACACACAATTTCATATAACCAGAAAATTCACTTATCAGGCATCTGCCAATCCCCACAGGTGCCAGAATCTGGGGATTTTGACTCTATCTTAATTTGTATGTAAGTGGGATGTAATTTGAAAAAGAGTACATCATGTGGAGAAGCTAATTTGGATTGCCTTAGTAGTTTGAGACCAGACAGAAAATACTTGAACTGTATGTACACCTTCAGTACTTTTTTCCTTCCCAAACTCCCTATAGAAATTTGGGTCTGTTTTCCCATTTGTCAACCATGGGTCCATACTACATTTTTCTTAAGGTTTAATCTACCTTAAGAAAATTGCATACATTGGCCACATCGATTCATGTGTTTTTTTAAAAAATCATTAATTCAGCTTTTGGGATCAAATAGTTCAGTGGCCTAATTTTCATTATCAGGTGGCTAGCCTTGCTACATCTTTTTCAGTGTTCCTTTCTGTTAACAATTGTGCAGGAGTGCAGATGTGTATGTTATGATTTTCTGTGTTTTCCACTGTCAAACCATGGTTTGCATGGTTTGTACAACCATGTGGAATCAGCATTTCTGCGGTATTCTATTAGCAAATCTGTTGCTTTTACACTGTTGAGATGTGCTTTCTTTAGCTTATCTGAAATTTTATGGATGATAGAAAAGTGCATGGTGAATAATTATCAAGTCAGTGTAAATCTTTGAGTTCTGCATGTGTTTGTACTGTAGCTTCCTCAGATAAATGTCAAAATCAGACAAGTGTGGTTAAATTTCATTACAGAAGACCTTTGAAAGATGCATGTTCATTTGGGCAGAAATGCAATCAGCAGGATCACACTAACACTCATGGATTGAATGGTCATTTAAACATTTTGTAATGAGAAAGAAATGTTTGCGAAAACTATCTGTTGTGTGTCTGTCTGAATGACTGGTACAGATGGATAAGACTACAAGGGGTTTAAAAGGTGGCTAAACACCACCTGTAGCATAGAACTGAAAATTATTCTGGGATTTGGACAAGAAAGGCATAGTTATTTGGAAGATATGGATATTAAACTTTGAGTCAAACACATCAGTTGAAAAATATGAAGTACTCTTTGTAGTTCAGAAATGCTCTTGAGTGGTTGAATGAGTTCTTGGTTGATTTTTAAAGTGGGAACAACAAAATGAGGGATTTGGTGAGCTCCACCTTGAGGAATACTGTTCTCATTTTTCCCAAGTCAGTCTGATTTGCCTGATTACACTGTGCCAAAAGACTTCATTTGAATTGTCAGTGCCTGATGACAGCAGTAATATATCTTCCACAAACTGGATTTTGAAAAAATATGAGTTTAAGTGGAGCAAAGAAACCAGGTTTAAAAGATATTTGATGAAAAAGTGGTTTTTGACTGTACCTCAACAAATTAAGTTTTAAAACGAACCAAATGCGCTCTTTTGAACTTTTAAACTAAACTATAACTCAAAGATAGCAATCTAGTTTATTTCTGGAAATAATATGGTTTTGTATCTGATAACCTGATGAAAATATTTAAGGTTCTGCTGTCAGGGTCAAGGTAGGACGTTGGTTGGGTAAGGCATAAACCCTGGCCTATGACACTAATTGAGGAAGAGCAGCCCAACATTCATTTTTCCATCAATATGATGGAAAACCTTGTGTGGAAATGACAATAATTACACTTCAAAAGACTATGAAGTGCTTTGGGATTATCTGGGATTATGGAGGATACTTCATAAATCTTCAGTTATTTCTTTGAGATTTCAGTGTCCAAGGCAGACAGAACAAATAATTGTCAGATGATCTCAGTTAATACAGAATCTCAGCAGGTCCTGCAGCATCCATAGGAGGTAAAGATCTACAACCGACATTTTGTCCTTTGTCAGGGTAAAATTATACATGCTTAACATGTATTAATTAGATGCCACCTTTCCAAAAATGCCATACTGACTGCACTTGAAAAATACTTTATCAGCTTGAAAGCAATTTGGGATGTTCTGAAAAGGAAATGCCATTATTTCATTTTAGATTGTGTGTGTGTGTGTGTTTACTCGCCTGTCGACTGTCTCATGGCCTTCTCGTTTAAACTTCAGTGCTTTGTACTGCCAGCTTTGATTGGAGAAGTTTTGTGCTTTTCAATCTCTTTGCGATTCAGTTTGGTTCATGAGATTGCACAATTTAATGATTGATTATTGCAGGTTATACATTGTTTTCTTCCAACCATTATTTTAAAAACGGAGGATGGATGTTAAATTCCATAGTTAAAAACCCTCCAAAGTCCATTTTTAATTTGTCTCTTCCTATGACTGAGCTCAAGCCTTGTGGCTGTAATTTTCCAAATAGGCAGAACATGACCATGTGACCACAGTGACACAGAACTAGGATTAGAAATCTGGCATCAACTAATCTTTCCTTTTCACATTGAGTACCCCCTCCCCGCCATCTTCATCACCTTGTGCGACTTGAGCTCTTTTTTATGATTAAGTTTGTAAGTGAATGGAATTTATGGGAGCATCCAGAGACCAGAAGAAGGTTTGCACTCAAGCTCGAATTCTGGACATGTCGAGCCTGAGCTGGGAGAATTGAATTATAATACCAATGTAGAAATTAGGTTATTAAACAACTCTGCCAAATTAAAATGGATGGCAGGCTGAGCTGGTTTGCAGAAAGCAATTTTGGTTTTGGTTTGCAGAAAGCAATAGTCATAAATCCATCTGGTCCACTGTTCTCGAAGTCAGGAAACATATCACACTATATTGCTCCATGTGTGATTCAGACCAATAATCAATTTAAATGTTTTGTTGATAAACTTAATTCCATTAAAAATGTAAAATTTCCATTAGTTGATACTATCTATTCTCTGCAATTGGTGGAGCAGAACTGCTAACCTCAGTTGATCATAGGTTTCTAATGAAGACTTCCCTGCCCAAGTGCCAGGAGATCATCAGAATGCAATGTGAAAATTGCTGGCAATTTGTCTCGATGTAGAGACAATGTCTCAGAGGTTTATTCTGGTTCCTAAATGGAAAGTAGCTCTGATTGTTAACTGTTTACTTAAGCTATTTGCTCCATTATGCTAAAATGTTCATCCAATATATATATTCTATAGTTTTCCATAGTTCCATATCATTCTTAGTTTTAGATAAGGAGTGTAGCATATCTTTTTGTCTTTCATGTTTTCAATATATCGTAAGTGCATTTTTTTCATGTCCACCCCTTTGGACTCTCATCAATTTTCTCATGCTCAAAAAATGCCAACCTGTTTCATTTCACTTGTAAATCTGATCACTGATTGCAGGAAGTAATGTTTTCTGCTCAGTTATGAAATAAAAGTTCATCGTTGTTTCTTGAATACAACCAATTTTAGAGATGGGTTTCTGAAATGGCATGTAAGACATCGACATGTGACCTGATCAGATTTGGAGCCATCTGATAGTATGATGTCCATATTTGCAAAGCTATTAAGAATAGAATAGTTTATTTTTAAAATACATTGGAAAATGTCTGAACAATTGTAAAGCTACTTTCTACTTGTGTTCAGATGAGTTAGAATATAGTGTTACATGAACCTACAAAATTTGAAGTCATCGTGTTTGTTGCAATTGTGGATATGATATTGGCATGTTATTCAAACCTCCCTCTCTGACAATCTCGTTTGCTGGTGTTGATGAAGTTTGTGTTCTGACACTAATTGGAGACCGTTTATTTGTTCAGTCTCTGCTGGGTATTTGCAATGTTATTGCAAATTATTGTGTGAAAGATGCATTGCTTCTCTTTGAGTAGGAGTAAACAGAAAGACAGGCATTCTCTCAGTGGGAGGGTGAATAGAAGGAATCAACTCCTTTATCTGTCAAAATATTGCAGAGAATGCTTTATTTCAAAAGCATATCCTTGTTCAGAAATAAAAATGAGAAGACGGTCTTCAGCTTTTGTTATCTTATGCACAGCTTCAGCTCTGAACTTGATGTTTTTCGTGTGATGTGTAATAAATTGCTGACTGATTGAAAGGCATTTTCAGGTTGACCCAAACGTGAATTCCTGTACCAGACTATCTGGAGAATATTGCATCCTTTTTATTGAAACATTTCAACAGCTTACATCCAACTTATTATCTTTTGGGTAAATCACTAAATTTCAGGTGATATAATTGCTTAAGTTCAAATAATTTCAATGAATATTATTTTTTATCTTGAATCACAATATTTTCTACCAGCCTTGGCTCTATCTTGTGTAACCGTTAAAGATCTTTGTTAGACTGTAGTTTACCTCAATCTGTTTCCTTTTTGAAGGATATCAAAAACAGATTTTAATTTTGCTTAATAATTTATTGTACTAAAATCAGCTTTGGCTCCTAATATTTATTAGCTTTGCAATTTTAAGCATTTTATTATGCTGAAAGAAGTCTTTGGTCTCTGAAATGAGTGATGCATCTATTCCACCTTTAATCTAGAATGTCCTCTTGACAAGTCACGAAAAGGTATTTACATGATTGCAAAATGGTTAAATTTTTGGTGCTAGGACAAAGTCAGCATGGTTTCCAACAGGGAAAAGCTTGCTTGTCAAACCTACTGCAATTTTTTGAGGAAACCACAAGTAGACTAGACAAGGGAGATGCGCAGTGGATGTTGTATACAAGTGCCTAACCTTTTATCCAAATTCGTTGGGACCGGACACCTGCTGTTGTTCGGAATCTTCTGGATTTGGGAATCATTTTGAAGGCAATCCCTATAAGCAAATACCTTGTTCCTTGTCTCTCTCCCCACCCACCCCGGTCATCTGTCTGTCAGCATCCCCCCACTCCCCAGGGCTGGTGCCGGACTATTTTGTACCTTAGGCCATATTGCATGCAGAAGTGGGGGTGCTGACCGGGTTGAGCAGTGCCTGGTTCTTCCCCACCAGGTGCTGGGGGCTGAGAGTCACCTTTCCACCAAAGATAAGGGAGGGTGCCCCCGGAGGCAGGGATGGGAGGTTTTTGGGGGGAGGGGGTCTCCCACTGAAAATGGAGAATATTTGCACAACATTTTTTAAAAACTCAGTAGTATTTCATTCAACTTACCCCCACCTCAAATGTCCAGCCTCTGAAATCACTGCAACTTAACCTTATTAGTGTAAACACCCTGCCTATGTGTAGGGCCGTTCCAGAGATAAGTATGCTAATTTATTACAGGAAATTAACATTACTGAGATGTAAAAAACCATATTTGATAAGCAGATGTTATCTACCAAAAAAAAGTGCCGGTTTTTGGAAGTTGCTGTTGTTCAGAATCCCAGATAAAAGGTAGGCACCTGTATTTGGATTTTGTAAAGGCCATCGACAAGGTGACATGAGGCTGCTTAAGATGAGAACCCATGGAATCAGAGGAAAGATTTTAGCATGGGAAGAGCATTGGCTGATCGGCAGGTTACCCTTTCCTTTTGCACTACTCCAGCATCTGTAGATTTTCTTGTTTAAGTTTTTGAGATCATTTCCAAATGAAAGTAACCAAAGATGCTGTAACTAAAATATTCATCTCTTTCAACTAACTCCATTTATTCCAGTGTCACATTCCGGGCAAGGCAATCTGTCGGTAGCTATCAGAATGAAGAGCTGCAGCTGAGTTTTCCTTCCTTCAGTCCTGGTGTATTGGGAATCGTTGCAACATGGCTCATGCCACCTGTCTGCGATTAACACCCAAACTGGGACTGAACTTGGATACCACGTGCCATCACCAGGTGACGAGCAGCTTGCTATGGGCACCCATGCATACGGCTGAGCTCCCAAATTCTGTAGTTCAACTCGTTCACAAGATCATTCCTAAGAACAGCAGAACACGCTTCCTCCATGGACTAGGCAAATGAGAACATTTGATGGCAATACTCTGAGCCTCACACATGAACATCAGTCATCTTTAGAATACTGTCTTGTTTCTGATTCTTTACTAATACTGTACTGGACTATATAATTCTCACCATATTTTCCCATGTAATGGTCATGCAGCTAATAAAAGGAACCCATCCTATTGGAAGTTAAAATATTTGAAAAGTGATAATGCTATTGAAAATTGGTTAAGCAATTTGCCTTCAATGGTTGGTCCCATTACAAAGGACAATGCTCAAGCATTTGTTGAATTATCGGCCTAATATGGGCTATTATTACAAAGCAGAGATGATTTGTGATTTGGTGTGAGATCAACATAGATTCTGAACACCTGATCATTTGATTAGTCAAGAAAAAGCAAAAAGTTTTGGAGAAGCACAGAAGAAGAATTTGTTCCAAGTGGAGGATGGTTTACCAGATTTAAAGCAAGGGGTAATTTGCATAACATTTAAAACATGAAGGGAAGCAGCAAGTGTTGACCATGCCTCCTCGGTGAGTGCATTTCCTGATACTTTGGCTCATAATTAAGGAGGATGGGGTTGTGCCGAACAACTGTTCATTGGAGGAAAGTATGCCTGAACATGCATTACCAGGGAGGAAAAGATTGCCCCAAGACACAAACCAGCAAAGAGAGACTGAAGGCAAATACAATCTGGAAGAATTCAGCAGGTCAAACTGTATCAGTGGGAGAAAAAGGACCGTTGACATCTTGAGCCGAAATTTTTCACCAAGAAAGAGAAATGGAAATCCTGTGGGAGATTGCAAACTTAATTTTTGCTTGTTTATCCTGCAAATAACTCACCCTTGAAAGAATTTGGAAGCAATCTCTTCTCAATTTGAAAGTCCATCAAAATGGCTTGGGTAAAATTGGCCACTTTTTGAAGACTTGCTTATGAACCATGATGTCCCTGAAGAAGAGAGACACTGCTTCACAAAACCTGCCATTTATATTGGTTCTAGATAATTCCTACCAGCACCACCTACGGCTCCTAGAACGCTTCCACCAGCGTTGTCTCCGCTCCATCCTCAACATCCATTGGAGCGCTTTCATCCCTAACGTCGAAGTACTCGAGATGGCAGAGGTCGACAGCATCGAGTCCACGCTGCTGAAGATCCAGCTGCGCTGGATGGGTCACGTCTCCAGAATGGAGGACCATCGCCTTCCCAAGATCGTGTTATATGGCGAGCTCTCCACTGGCCACCGTGACAGAGGTGCACCAAAGAAAAGGTACAAGGACTGCCTAAAGAAATCTCTTGGTGCCTGCCACATTGATCACCGCCAGTGGGCTGATAACGCCTCAAACCGTGCATCTTGGCGCCTCACAGTTTGGCGGGCGGCAACCTCCTTTGAAGAAGACCGCAGAGCCCACCTCACTGACAAAAGGCAAAGGAGGAAAAACCCAACACCCAACCCCAACCAACCAATTTTCCCCTGCAGCCGCTGCAACCGTGTCTGCCTGTCCCGCATCGGACTTGTCAGCCACAAACGAGCCTGCAGCTGACGTGGACTTTTACCCCCTCCATAAATCTTCGTCCGCGAAGCCAAGCCAAAGAAGAAGAAGATAATTCCCCCAGGGAATCGTATTTTTGGATGATTTTCAGCAAGATAATTAAGATTGTGCACATGCCACCGAACACCTTGCCAATCGATCACTGTTCATCTTTTAAATCTCCTTTAGACATTTTTCAGGCTATTGAAGCAATTGATGCAGCAGCAGGCAAGAGAATTTTGGAAGTTATACAGCATCTATGATGCAGTGAAGAATAGTATGAATGGTAGGGTTGAGGTAGAGCAATCAAAAATGAATGATGTATGGAAGCAACTTTGCCCTAAATTTGTTATAATGTCTGGTTTTACGAGACAATTGAAGATGTGAAGGAGAAAATGGTGGCCCTTGGTAATCAACATCAGCTTCAGGATAATGCAGAAGATGACACTGACTGTTTAGAGTCTCATGCTGAAGGTTGAAGGAATGAAGACCTTATGGAACTGGAAAAGCAACTATTTGAAGAGAAAAAGAATGAGAAGTTGAAGCTGAAGAACTTGAAAGAAATTCACTTTGGAAGCTTGGAACTCAACCTTGTATATGGAAGAATAAACATCCTCACCTAAATAAAGTTCATTTACATAAACTTAAAAAGAATGGAGGTTTAGCTTTACCAAACCTTAGGTTTTATTATTGGGTAGTCAGTTTACAAAACCTTATATTTTAGTTGTATTATAATAACTGTGAAGACCGTCCAAAATATCTCTGGAATCTAATTCTGTAACAAAATTTTCTCTCATTTCTCTTCTTGGATCCTCACATCTATATCTCTAAATAAATTAACTAATAATCCAGTGGTTAAACATACTTTGAGGATCTGGATACAATTTAGAAAACATTTTGGTTAAATGAGATTTTTTTTCCCCCCTCTCATCCTATTTTTTCTAATTATTTCTTTAAACCTTTCATAATTGATGTGACTTTTAAAGAATGGTATAGATTGGGCATTAAATGTTTATTTGTTGAGGGGTGTCTTCTTCTTTTGAACAACTTTCAGTTAAATGTGGTCTACCAAATACTCATTTTTTTCGTTTCTACAGATTAGAGATTTTTATGATCTCAATTACATTTCCTAAGAAATTTTTAATTTATAACCTTTCTACAGTGGTTCAATATCTAACATTTATGATGTGTTATTGGGAAAAAGAGAGGCTCCTTCAGATGAAATTTAAAAAGCTTGAGAACAGGACCTTGAATGTAATTTTCAAATTGGTTACTACCATTTCTTTATGTGCACGCCACACTCTCCTACAATTTAAAGTAGTCCATAGGAGTCACATATCTAAAGTCAAGCTATCTCTTTTTTAATCTCCTCGTTGAGATAAATGCATCAATGGAGATGCTTCATTAATTTACATGTTCTGGACATGCCAGAGCCTTGAGAAATATTGGATCAATGTATTTCAGAATTTCTCTGCACTTTTTAAAGTTAATTTTAAACCAAATCCCCTAACTGCTTTATTTGGTATTTTTGGAGAGAGTGACATAACGGTAACAACATCTGAGCTGCATGTATTAGCTTTTATTTCTCTTTATGGCGAGGCGAGCGGTGTTATTCAGATGGAGGGACATTACTCTGCCTAGTCGAGCTCAATGGCTATGTGATGTCATGTTTAAAGATTAGATTCTCAATTTCCGATTTGAATTTAAATTTTCAAACACTGTGGGGAACCTTTTTGAAGTACAGTACAATTCTTTTTGGAGAACTGGTCATTAAAAAAAAAAATTAGCCCAGTAGCAACAGCAAATCACTTGTATCAATATTTAAACATCAACAAACATCAAGGGAAGGTTTTTTAAGCATTAAAATAATGTTTAATTCTCTCCAAAAAAATGCTGGCTGCTGCCGATCACCGAGACCTCCCAATCACCATTGCCAATCCCCTGACGTGTCCCCACCGCTACCGCTGATCCCCAGGGAGGCTTCCCGGGCTGGTGAACACTCACTGACGAGTCGGTGGGCTCCTGTCTCCTCAGTCATCAGAGCTCTCGACACAGGAGTCCTGACTCAGAATCCTCCTCTAGGCCTACCACACACACACATCAGGGAGTTTGTTATGCATGTACTGTAGACAGAGGGGAAGGTTTGGAGTCAGAAACCAGAATGCTGAGGAGGGAGGAGGGGAAGGAACTCCACAGAACCCGAGGTCCCGCTCTTGCCAGGGAGGTCACACTCTTGATGGGAAAAGGGATTCTTCTGACCACTTGCAGCTCGGAGACAGTAACACGAAATTTGAGGGGGTGAGATGGAGAGAAAAGTCAATAGGGAAGGTAAAGAAGAAATGGAAAGAGAGAGGAGAGGGAGTTACCTGAAACAAGGACAATTGTCATTCTAATTTCATGTCGAGTGAATTTTTTTCAACCTGTCAGATCAGTTTGGCTCCAAAAAAATTTTGGAAAAATTATGATTTCTGATTTGCTTTGGATATCCACATTTGTCCAAAATGTTATATTTTTATAAACTTTGATTTATTATGAAGGTAGAAATGTTGACTAAATGAGATAATTTATCTCTCTGATAAGAATTCTGTCTTCTTTTTTGGCCAAACAGCTTCTTTCTTCGTCATGGGTTTAGATTTTTCTTTTTTATGGAATAAAATATTAATACAATATAATTGTTTGATTTTTAAAATGTGGAGTATCTTGGAAGTAACAACATGATTTAATGTATCTTTTTGAATGCTAACCATGTATTCTGTATTGTTGGATGTGAAATTTCAATGTTAAAAATATTGAAAAAAGAAGCTTTAAAAAAAATTTGAAAATGTTTTGGCGATGTTCGTATAGTAAGACCTCAACTTAGAAAGGCACACTAAAGCTTGTATGGATGTCAACAAGAGTATTCAATACTCCAAATAAATTTAAGAAACAAAGCAACAGATACTGATCAATCTTTCCTTTTGGAGCACAAAGCTATAGAAGGTAGCAAGCATAGCCAGGGCCCTTCCATTGAAGGCATTTATGTGAGATGTCTCAAGGAGACAGTGTTGTTCGGGTTCGTGTGGGTCCCACAGGTTAAAAACCAGACAAAAGTGCAAGTACAAAGCACATGTTTATTTCAGGGATGGAAATGGGACAACAGAGCCGATATGTTACTCACGCACGCACACTGAACTGACACTTAAACAGTCCCAACCCTTTTAGCAGTGCACATCTTACCAACTGTTTCTCCAGCACCCTTCCACATTTCTAGGCCTGGAGTGAAGCAGAGTGGTCCCAAGCTGGCAGAGAGAGAATACACAGCAAACGACACCTTTATAGTGCTGGAGGGACAAGCCCACGTCATTTACTGGGGGCCAATAGTTCAGTGGCAGGAGGGTTAATCTAAGTACAACAGCCAGTGGCCCAAGGCCAAGTACAGGCAGGCTGGAGAGTGCACTCTCAAGTAATTTACATGTGGCCAACAGCAAGGTGTGCGTTAATGGGTGGAGTGGAACCAAACCTTGATTGGCAGCTGGTGTGTCCTCCAATGAATGACCCTATGACCCTGTTCACAGCCTCTTCTCACTGCTTCCTTTGGCTGTAGGCATGGAAGCCTGAAGACCAGCACTCTACATTCTAGAACCATTTTTTTCCAACAGCTATCAGACTATCTGTACCACTGCAAAGTCACTTCTTGTATGAGGATAACTGAATATTTATTATCTATCTATCTTTTAATATTATCTCTTTTTGATTAAAATACAGTGAAATTCCTGGTATCTGGCATTTCTGTGGATTGGTAGATGTCACATAAGTGAATTTTCCGCTTGGTTGAGATTGCATGTTGTGCGATTGACGAACTAACTGCTCGGGGGCACCAATTTTGAACTTTTTTTTTTAACTTATTCTACATTTTTTTTGCCAGATGCATGAGGCTACCAGTTGCTTAAAATCCAGATAATGGAGATTTTACTGCATACATACTTTTATGAAGTACCTGTTTGGCTGCAGCAAGTATTCTGGTGCACATGCACAATGAACAATTTGTAAGACAAACTCATTATCATTAAGCACAAGGCCACACTGTATTTTACGGCTTGTGGACAAAATCAACTTGTGGGCCCCTGTATAAACAAAACCTATTTGTGACTCAGGGATAGCCTGTATCTAAAAACATTTGAAAGGGAACTGAGAGGGGCACCTTCTTCACACAGAGGAAGCGGTAGAGGTCAGGACAATTCTAACAATCAAAAGACATTTAGAAAGACTTGGAAGGATGTGGGCTAATCGCAGGCAAATGGAACTCACTTGGTCAGCATGGACATGTTGGGCCAAAGGGCCTGCTTCTGTGTGTGACTCATGTACTCACTGGATGTATTTGCTAAGCAGTGGATCCATTTAGGTTTTGAACTATAAAATATCAAAGATGCATATGTGAGAATCCCAAACCAGAATCTAACAACTTCAATATGTGGGTCCATTTCTTATAATTGAACTGATTTGATTTTTGTCACAAGACTTTTTATCTGTTCATGTGTGAAATTTTTATACACAAGGCTTAAAATGAGGTGTATTTGTTATTTCCATCCTCAGCTTATTGTTTACAGACAGTTTCTGAAGACAATACAGAACTTTTGGCGTCTTTAACTCCCTTGTCCCTCCAAGTGTTGGAAATGGTGCTTCTCTCATCAGAAGATACCACAGAATATCTGCTATTGAGGACCCTCGTGGCAGGTAAAAAAAAAAGTAACCCAAAAGGAATTTGAAATCTCAGTTATCTATCTATTTTTTGAATATTTTATTTATAAAATTTCAAACTCCAACAGTTTCCAGTAATCAATCAAAAATTACAGTTAACAATGATATACAAAATTCACCATTGAGTCCGAGCCATTTTTTTCCCTTCCCTCTCCCCTCCACACATTTAACAGACCACAAGACACCCACAACAAAGGTAGGGAACACATCAGAGATTTGTCACGGCCCAAAGGCTGGCACCTTATTGGGATGGAAAGGATCCCCACCCCTCCCCTCCCGCAGTAGAAGGATAGACGGGGGAGGCAGGGCGATGAGACACACAGGTCCACACTATACCTGTACACCTATGAAATTTAAATATAGTTGCCAAATTTTTAGGAAGGTGTTATTTTTTTTCCTTAAGTTATAGGTAACTTTCTCCAGAGGAACACAGCTTTGCATTTCTATATTCCAGTGCACAATGCCCAAGTGGGAGTCAGATTTCCAGATAACCATTCTATACTCCTAGGCACTGCCAATGCGAACATTATAGATTGGACTTGGAATTTGGACAGCTTCATCTTCAGCCTTATGCCAATCATGTTTCCAAATATGAACAGCTCTGGGTCCTGTGGGAATTCTTTACCTATGATTTTTTTTTCTAGGGTTTAGTCTAGTTCCACCCAGAAGTGTCTCACCTTGGTACACGTCCAGGTCTGAAATTTCTGGTTTAACCTTATTCAATTTTTTGTGGTGTCAAATAGAGCTGGTGGAGAAAATTATAATACACCAGCTTATACCGTGCATTAATAATCACAGTTCTGCTGCTCCAACACAGGTCTGACCAGCACCGCTCATCAATCGTTGTTCCCACCTTTGCCTCCCAGTTTAGGGCCTTTTGCTTGGAGTCAGAAATAAATCGCCAAAATGAACTTCCATATGTTCCCCTTTCAAATCAAGGTCTCTATATGTCTGCACATATAGGTCATGGATGGACCTGATTTGTCCTTTAAGAAAGATCTTGAAGATAACAGAGGAACATCACATTTTTGCAAGACATTTATTTCTGAGTTGCTCAAATGACATTAGTTTCCCCCGCTCGTAACAATCCTCGATACACCTGATGCCCTTTTGGCATCAGGTGCCCAGGATCTTGTTGTCCACTATCAATGTGACTAATCTGTTCGAAGTCTGGATGTTCTTGGGGACAGCTCCACTTTGGACCATACATATCGATTAATTTCGTTCCATATAGAAGTTGTGTGTTTTAATACGGGGCTGTCTTTTTTGCCAGATAATAATTTAGTACCCCAATTATAAATAAAGTCTCCTGCTGCCTTTTCACCAACCGTGTGCAGACCAATTTGTACCCAGGATGGTACACCTTCTCCCTTAAATTGTGAGGTGATATATCTCGAATGGGCTGCCCAATAATACTTATCAAGTCTGGTAACCTTAAACCAACTGAACTGAAGACCTAGGTTATTTTTTCCATAGAGACCCTGACTATCTTGCCATTCCCCAGAAACCTTCTAACATGTGAATGTAAATTCTGAAAGAATCCCTGGGGAACACCATGGTGAGGTACTGAAGCCTTGGCAACACATTCTTTTAACACAGTTGACCATGCCCATCAGTGTGATAGGCAGGGTCATCCACCTATTTAATTCTGAGCAAGGGGTACAGTTTATCTTATATAAATTATTTGTTATTATCCATCCTAACTACTAGATATTTGATCCTGTTTTGTGGCCATTTCAAGTGACTATTCTCTTGACATTGA